>NC_056746.1:673369420-673401920 GCF_019279795.1 Protopterus annectens
TAGGTTATGTGCTCTATTTCTGACAGCATTCTGTACTGTTTGTTTTCAGTATTCACACAAACCTTGCAGTTTAGGAATGTTTTCAAAGCATTCAGTCATTGTTTAATCATCAGCTTAATCCTATGAAGGTTTGCAGAGCAGGCAGAGCCTATCCCAGCAGTCAGCAAGTGCAAGAATGGGGAACTATCCCATTGCAAAATCCACTTATACACACACACACACACACACACACACACACACACACACACACACACACACACACACACACACACACACACACACACACACACACACACACAACACACAAACATACACAGCTATTTCATTTATGTGGCTTTCAAACACATTAAAGATGGTGTGTTCTCTTAACAAGGGCAGATTCCACTGGGGCAGTATGTGTAAGAAATGAGCTGAAATTACTATTTATTGTATTTCTAGAAATAAAGCAAATAGACATATTCTATGTTTTAGCTATGAACATGCCACTGACATTAAAATTTCACACCCTTCTGAATGCAAATGCCTTTTGAATCCATTCTCAAACATTATGCATTCTCAATTTTTTCTTACAGTGAAAATTAACATCTAAGACCTGTTAACATTTAAAAGAACCTAAGAATCAGATGAAAATATATCAGTTGATGGTCTCAAGAACCAGTTACACATATAAGCTGGGTAAATACTTTTGCCCTTAAATCACATGGACTTTATCAGAAACATGCCTCCCTTAGTCCAACAAACACCTAAGCAGTAAAAACAGTCATTTAACCATATTAATGTGAGAGGTTGACATGGTTAAAATATAAGCACAACAGAAAAAGACAATAACATCTACTGAAGCATGTTTAAAGATGAGGTGCTGAACATGTAAGCGAGGTTGACCACCATGTTTTAGATTTGAATGGGTGGGAGGTTGATTTTTTTTTTTTTTGCTTATTTTGAATGTGATGCCATGTCCTGTGATGTGTGTATAAATGCCCCTCACATTTTTGCTATAACATTTTTAAATTAAATTTACCTGTGGTCATTCTGAATGCAAATAGCAAAATAGTATTACACTGAGTAATCTGAACACTGGTTTATGCTAACTAGGGAAAGATGGCCAAGTCAGTAATTATTGGTATAGTGTTAGCCTGGTCCATCACCCTGCCTGGAGCCCAATTTGACTCTGATATGGTTCTGTAGGGGAGAGGAGAAGTTTCATTTGACCGAGTGTTTTACTAACCACTTATCTGCCATGTTTAATGAAAGCTAGGAAGGGTTCTAGTGTCAGGGTCTATATCATATGAGCGAATCGTACAAATTGCGAATGCTCATAGTATCGAATGTACCGGACCTTGAAGTGCTTTTTCCGAGATTGCGGTACAGTGAAGAATAGGATATTTGCAATCTTGGAGTTGGGAATATATATTTAGCAGGGGGTGTGGGGGGCACAGCCCCCCACAATAGGAAGTTTGAGGTCCGGTACATTCGAGATTATGAGCGTTCGCAATTTGTGGGATTCGCTCATATGATATAGACCCCTAGTGTCATGTCTAAATCTTTTATTTCATTTATATTAGGTATTGCATTTTTTTTGTCTTTAATTAGACACAGAGAGATTTATTCATTTTCTTGAGGTAGCAAAAAGCACAATGTTATATTTATTTGGTCCTATCAGATAACCACGTGTGATGTAGCCATTTAGGGAGAGGTAGTAAAGTTAAATTACATGGCCTATAGCAGTGGACACTACCTAAGGCAAAAACAAAGCTCTTAGTCCTTTAAACCAAACTTATTCTGGAAGAAATTAAACAAATAATAGGAAGTCAAATACCAAATTCACCATTAACATATTCCCCAATAAAACCACTCCAAATTCTATACCTTTTGCAGACAACTACAAACAATTCATTCTTTCCTCTCTAAATGAAATTACCAAGAAATTCACTGCAACCATAAAGAGTAATCACTTTGAAGAAATCACCTCTGAATCCCAACTATTTTTCATAATCTCTTTTGCAACTACCTTTCGCTTCTGTGCAATAACTGTTTGTCAGTGAAACAAAACCTTTTTTGCTCAAACTAATCTCCAAAGGTTCAAAATTCAGTAAACTTCATTGTACATTCCTAAAATTAGCAACTGAGAAACTTCCAAAACCACTTACATATATGTTTAAACTCTCTCTTATCACGGGACTAGTTCCTTCATTACTAAAGCACTCTGTAGTCATCCCCCTACCAAAATGCCCATCATCTACACATTTAAAAGACTTTCACCCCTTATTAAACCTATGTCTCATCAATAAAGTATTTGAAAAATTACTAAATAAACAATTATTCAAAAACAGAAATTGCTATGGACTTCTCTGTAATATGCAGCATGGATTTAGAAATGCTTCAGCACTCCAAGCACCTTAATTTCAGTTACAAATACTATCTATGACAACATTAGTGACCGTCTTGTTACAGTCTGTGTATTTATTGATATGAATAGGACATTTGAAACATATAAGTACATCATCCTACTTTAAACACTAGCCAGTCTTAACTTGGTAAAAATGTACAACTTTGATTTTAAAACTACATAAAGAATTGAAATTTCCAAGTTTACCCCAATAATAAAATCTCATCTCAGGCTGTTACAAACACTGGAGTACCCCAGGGGTCTTTTCTAAGCCCCCTATTATTCTCCTTATTTATCTGACCTCCATCTAGATCTTCCCTCACTTCATCTCACCCTGTATGCTAATGGCATCTTGCTGCTTGAATCCAACAGGTTATACAAAAACCTTCAAATGTCAACCTGCTAGCTAATGTCTTAGAACTCTGTGACCTGAAAGTGTCAAACAAGTAACATCTCCATCCTAAGAAAAAATACCTTAAGCACTTTGATACTCAAAGAAGGTTATCTTTGTTACAATCATTGACACTTAAAAGATTCAAATATAACATTATCCTTAACTGTTTGAACAGAAATACTGTACCCATGCCTTGCCTTTGCAACATACACAGACAAAATGGCCCCAAAAGGAGCAATCCAACTTAAACTACACTATTGTATCTTGCATCTCATCTATTCATCCTATAGAACTGTCATAGCAAGAAATTATATTATTTTATTTATTTAAAATTTGTTAAGAGGGATAGTCCAGCTGGGTCATAGTACCCATTTTCACTGGAGGCCCGGGGAGAAAAGCTCCACAAGTCTACATTTAGAATTCATCTCAGTAGAAATGATTATATCATATAACTGGAGTACTGCCTACCCTTGCAGTCTTTCCACTCAGCTCAAAATACTAGCAGATTTCAGGTCATCAAAACTAAGAGATGCTGACTTGTGACTTTACCTGATCCTAGAAAACATCATTGTGTGGTACTTAAGGCTCTTAACTGCCTCACTTTTTCACTTAGTACTTCTCTCCTGATTAATTACCCTACTATACAAAACAACACATTTGAGTTACTGCCTGCTGTTAAAATATATAGTTTCACTAAGGGAAAAAAACCTACTCCATCAGAGGTAATATAAAAGAAAACCTCTTGCTAGTCAGATCACCATTCAAGACTGTCATTGGAGAAATAACCTTTCTCAGCTTGGGACCAGCTACATGGAACAAACTTACAAAGGAAGTGAGAAATGAAGGCACCCTAAAAGCAGCAATTAAAAAGCGTCTGTTGCAGGAGACCATTTGTAACCATTTCAGAGGCACTGGTAAGAAACTAGCTTCAGCCTAATGTTTCATTTGTCAAATGAACACATCTATAGAACTTCTCCAGTATGCAAAAATAAAAATGCAGATAATGAAAATAATATTGTGCTGTGTCATTTTATACCTACTCATTCTATTGTACCTTTACTGCACTTTATATATATTTATATATGTATATATATATATATATATATATATATATATATATATATATATATATATATATATATATATATTTGATTGAAAGCCCATTTGGTCGAATTCCATTTGGTCGAAAATGGAATATAGCCTCTGCCCTACTGCAGTGTGACCCTGGAGTGAGAATATAAAGTTATGGACAGTGTGTGGGGCACAGCCCCCCCCCCATTGGGGGGGTGGGGGCATAGTCTTCCACATTTTGCAACTAGTTTTTACTGACATTATATATGTTTCAATGTATTTTTAATGGATACACATGTATATAATAGTGCATACACTGCAATTATGTGGGGGGCTACACCCCCCACGCCCCCAATGAGGGGGACTGTGCTCCCTACACCCACTGTTATTTTATATTCTCAATCCAGGGTCGGACTGCAGTGCGGCAGGGGCTATATTCCATTTTCGACCAACTGAAATTCGACAAAATGGGTTTTCAGTGAAATGCATTTTCGGTGAAGTGAACTGCCTGCAATCATTTTCAACCAAATGTAGTTCGACCAAATATAGTAGACCCATATATATATATATATATATATATATATATATATATATATATATATGTGTGTGTGTGTGTGTGTGTGTGTGTGTGTGTGTGTGTGTGTGTGTGTGTGTATATATTTGCATACATACACATGTACATATTATGCTTGGGTGTATGTACCTTACACTTTGATGCATACTTTCTGCTGTCTGAGCACATATCGTGACTGAAAAGGGTCAGTGTAACAATTCACCAACCCACTTAGAAATATAAATAAATAAAATGAATGAATAAATAAATAAGTAAATGTACATGGATATGATGGTTCCATATGTCTTGCACATTATCTGTTTATTTAATGAATGACATCCCTTCTGATTTCTGTCTTTCTCTGAAAAAATCATCTTATGAAAGGAGTCCCAAGGATCCCACTTTAGCCTCTCTGCTCTTTTCCATGTTTAACTACAAACTCCCAACTGATCATCCTCAGATACCTCTAATTCTTTATGCAGATGACATGGCCATCTACAGGTCAAACATACACACAGTCAGTGGTAATATGCCAGAAACTTATACTCAATCCCTCAAAAAAGCACTGCTATTTGGAACCAACCAAAAAATAGCGAAAGCACCCATATTTCTTAATGTTAAAGATGTTAACAATACCACCATAAAAACTCCCACACCCTTCAAATACCTTAGCATTTTGTTAAACCAGTCTCTTAACATTCAACTACACATTCAAAACACATGTAAAAACATCAACACACTACTCTTAGGGGCAAACAAGCTATTGTCTCTTATTTTCAAGCCAACCAAAGTTGCCATTGGCAAATGCATACTCTTATCTCAACTCGAATGTGGACTATCAATTATAGCTGCAACTTCAGAGACAAATGACACCACTTTACCAACCATCTCCAATAAAATCTGCCTGTTCACTGCTAATGCCCCCAGTAATGAACATCACTACTCTCACCATTCTTCCCTCACTCTGAGACATCCAGAACTACTCTGACTTCAGACAATAGCTCAATGAACACCTCGTCACCTAAGCAAAGTGCAGCTGCACTCACTTAGGCCAGGCTACATGAACCCTACATCTCTCTCGCACACCCCTTTATCCTTATTTCATCCTTCCTTATCTAAGCTTGTCATCCCTTTTACTTACTGCCTCTCATTCATCCTTCCTTATCTCAGCTTGTCATCCCCTTTACTTACTGCCTCTCATTCATCCTTCGTTATCTCATCTTGTCATCCCCTTTACTTACTGCCTCTCATTCATCCTTCGTTATCTCAACTTGTCATCCCCTTTACTTACTGCCTCTCATTCATCCTATCTTAACTTGTCATCCCTTTACTTACTGTCACTCCGTTATCTCAACTTGTCATCCCCTTTACTTACTGTCTCTCATTCATCCTTCGTTATCTCAACTTGTCATCCCCTTTACTTACTGCCTCTCATTCATCCTACTTCCTTATCTCAACTTGTCATCCCCTTTACTTACTGCCTCTCATTCATCCTTCGTTATCTAAACTTGTCATCCCCTTTACTTACTGTCACTCATTCATCCTTCGTTATCTCAACTTGTCATCCCCTTTACTTACTGACTCTCATTCATCCTACTTCCTTATCTCAACTTGTCATCCCCTTTACTTACTGCTTCTCATTCATCCTTCGTTATCTCAACTTGTCATCCCCTTTACTTACTGCCTCTCATTCATCCTTCGTTATCTCAACTTGTCATCCCCTTTACTTACTGCCTCTCATTCATCCTACTTCCTTACCTCAACTTGTCATCCCCTTTACTTACTGCCTCTCATTCATCCTACTTCCTTACCTCAGCTTGTCATCCTCTTTACTTACTGCCTCTCATTCATCCTACTTCCTTATCTCAACTTGTCATCCCCTTTACTTACTGCCTCTCATTCATCCTTCCTTATCTCAGCTTGTCATCCCCTTTACTTACTGTCTCTCATTCATCCTACTTCCTTATCTCAACTTGTCATCCCCTTTACTTACTGCCTCTCATTCATCCTACTTCCTTATCTCAACTTGTCATCCCCTTTACTTACTGCCTCTCATTCATCCTACTTCCTTATCTCAATTTGTCACCCCCTTTTACTTACTGCCTCTCATTCATCTTACTTCCTTATCTTAACTTGTCATCATCTTTACTTACTGCCTCTTATTCATCCTACTTCTCTCTTCTCTTTGTATCTCTCCCACACTTCTCCTTTCTACTCCTCTTCCCTCTGCATGTCTCTCTCACCTTTTCTCCGTCTTCTCCCCATGGTACCTCTTCTTACAACTATTCTCACTTGCCTCTTCTAATGTCTTCATACCTCTCTATATAATGATATAATGCTATCTCTGTAGCGTAAGACATCTCAGTGATTATGCCTACATCATTTCCATAAAGCTCTAAGCATAATTCCATTTTTCCATCCATGTTTTGACATTAACTGCTTCTTGAACTAAATGTTGTAGCATATTTTTGCATCTGTAAATATGGATATATTTGTTAGCATATCCTAATTTCTGTAAATAAGTTTTGCTCATTTCTTATACGATCCTATTCTCCGGGTCTGTGCCTGCACATGGTCCATTAAGATCAATGCACTACCTGGTAAAAATAAATAAATAAATAATGATTGGTGTAGATATTGGGCCGGATTCATCAAGGCTTGCACAGAGTCTAAGAGTAGAGTAAGACTCCATGCAGCCAACATGTCTGCCGAGCGATCCAGGAACTGCCGGCAGGGGTGTGCAAGAGAGCTCCTAAAACGACTCTTCACGGACAGGGTTAGGTTATGCAAATTACCTCATTTACTGCTGTAAGCTATGCAAATGAGGTAAATTTGTGATCCAGAAAACCCTAACCTGTCCGAGTAAGAGTAGTGTTATTTGCAGAAATGTACTCCATTGTCAACTGAGTACCATTTTGCAAATAGCAAAACAGAGCCGTGACAGCTCAAAATAAAGGATGCATCCAGTTGAGGAAGCATGCCAATGGCCAAATATACAGCCATTGGCAATTCTTCCTGTTGCAAAATAAAAAAAATATATTTTTTTTACCTCGATCTCCGAAGTTTAAGCGTAGCGCAGTGTCGTGCAAAAGTGCTGTGCTCTAAAAACCATGAAAAGAAAAAATGAAAGCCACAAATAGGGATTTCATTCAGAATATTCAACTGCCATGCAAATGAATGGCAGGCTGAAGACAACATGGCTTTTGAGTAGAGGTTGCTAAGGGGGGAAGCTCAGTCTAAGAGATGTAACCAAGCATTAGTATGCAATCCTATGCAAATGAGGGTAAGGATAGTGAATCCCAATTTTACATGGCATATGAGAAAAGTCCATGGAGTGTAAGAGTAGGATAAGGGGAGTATCAGAGTAGAAGATAGGTGACATCACGAGGGGGGTATGTATGAAAGAATGTAAGCTCATTGGAGCAGAGTGGCATGTGTTTGCTGTCAGTTACTCATCACTGGAAGAGGCGTGTCAACAGGTATCCTAGCTAAAGCCAAGAAATTGAAGGTGTATGCCGTGGATAACACTAAAGTTTCTTGTAGAAGTGCCTGCAATGTGTTTGCGTGCAGGTGCGCCTGTAAATCCGAGTAAGACTGTATGCGCGCGTGTGCACCTGTGTGCATGCGTTTAAGCTGGAGTAAGCATGCTTAAGGTTGTTGAAATCTGTGTAAGTGCGTTTGCGCCTGTGTGCACGCATTCAAGCAGGAATCAACAACTGTTAGGCCGTGTAAGCATGTGTGCGCACGTGTGAGCTGGCGTGCGTGTGTTTGCTCTTGTTTGCGTGGCGCTGGCCCCTGTGGAAACAGAAAGGGAAAAGGAAGCACAACAAATAGTAGGAAGTTAACCAAGGAGAACTAGCAGAGCTAGCAGGTGAAACCAATCAGAATCAGCCAATTACACAGGCAGTACACTAGCCCAGCCCAGCACTTAAAACTCTGCAAACAACTTTCCACCATGTTTTCCTCAGAGGCACTGCAACACTGCAGTAAACTAAGAGAAGTGAAAACTTAAAAAGCTTTACTGAGACAAAGAAATGCTAGGGGCTGCCATTGCTGTTATAAGGTGACATATGCAACATGCTGAGGGTGGTGACAATGCGAATGCTGCTGAGCAACCCACAGTGAGGAGACAGAGAAGAGTGTACAGTACCAGGGTAACCTAGCAGGGGCTACATGAGCTGGAGATAGTGGAGCGCTATAGAGTGGACAGAGAACTCATGCAGCAAATTGTTGAGCTGTGCAGGCCACGCCTCACACACAGAACCAACAGAGGGGAACCCATCCCAGTGGAAACCAAGGTATGTGTTGGCCTAAGAATACTAGCAACAGGTACCTTCCAGAGACCAACTGGTGATATGCTGGGGATTTCACAGGCATCAGCATCCAGGGTACTGCACCAGTTCCTGAATGCCATGACAGCACATGTCGGTGATCATGTATATTTCCCCAATTCCCATGAGGTATTGGCCAGCAATATGTGTCTTTTCCAGCAAATAGGGGAATACCCTGAGGTAGTGGGTGCAAGTGATTGCATGCACATATGCATAAAAGCACCAGCTGGTGAGCGAGGTAGGGCCTACTTTAACTGCAAGGGCTTCCCCTCCATCAACTGCCAGGTCGTGTGTGATGCCCAGGGCATAATAATGAATGTGTGTGCTGGCTGCCCTGGAAGCTACCATGATTCCCATATCTGGCATCTGACACAGCTGTACCAGACATTTGCCAATGGGGACATCCCCTCATGGTCACCTAGTGGGGGATGCTGGATATGCACTGGAGCTGTGGCTGATGACACCCATCAGAAATGCACACACACCTGAACAGGAACACCATAATGAGGCACACGCACAAACACGAAATGTAATCGAGCATGTGTTTGAGATGCTCAAGTCACGATTACGGTTCCTGGACACATCTGGTGGAGCCTTGCAGTACTCACCAACTACATGTACCCAAATAGTCATGGTATGTGCTATGCTACATAATATGATCCTGCAAAAACAGCTGCAGCAGGATCAGCATAGGGCCAGGCCAAGCAGCCCCACACCATTGCCAAGGCCATCATAGGCAGAGCATGATTCTAAGGAGGAACAACCTGAGCCTGCCCCAGTAGGCAGAAGGAGGCGTGCCCAGTATGCTTTGGCCTTGGCAAAGAGGCAACACATAGCACATACACTGGCTCAGTAGGAACCCTGGAAATGATACCTCTCTCTGACTTGCACATATAGTAAAAGGGATGCCTAACTTGACACTACCTGTTTTCAAACATGTATAGAGAGTGTACTATGTGCATCCAACATAGGCAACCCTGCAGTACCACCTGAGGAATGATTGTCATGTTTTAAGCAATATAAAGCAGTGCTAAACAGCTTTTACCACTATTTAGTATATGTAAACAAAATTGCACACACTAAGTAACACAACTTTGGGCAATGTTGAGCAATATTGGGCAACGTTCATCAATGTTGGTTAATGTTGAGCAAGTTCGGTCAAAGTTAGGCATAGTTGAGCAAAAGCAGGTAAACATGCTCATATTTGCTTTACTGGTCCTTAAGCAGTCTGGTCTGCCCAGTATGAAAATATAAAGCAGTGATAGTTCTCGATCCCAGGACACTGTGCACTATAGTCACAGTACTGAACCATTAAACCATGACAGTATTTCATTGGTCAGCCTGTATGAAAAAATGTTGATAAGTCTATGCAAAGTGTCTCATGGAAACCCTGCAGGCACAGCATAATCCCTGTAGAGTTATGACACAAAGGTGAGCCCTGCAGTAAAAATACAACTTGATTTTCAACACACATATTGTATAAATGTTAATATTGGGAGTGTTCACACACGTCAACAAATGTAGTGGACTTCACACAGCACCATACTGAAAGGTCACACTGGGCATGCTCACACACGAATAAATGAGGCAAATGTCAGGCAACAACATACTGAAAGGCAAAACTGGGTATGCTCACACACTTAGGCCCTGTCTGAGTACAGCAGTGGGCCACACATATCTGGCAGTTGCATGTGTTAACCCAGGAACCTCTCATTATTCACCAATCCTGCCTTGTGCACACAGTTATATGACAACAGACACATATATAATATATTGGAACCCTGTCATAATCAAATATGTAGTACAGATATTTAGGTTGTTCATAGAAAGTGGAAAAGCAAAGAAGATAAAAAACCTGCAATCAGTATCATCAATAAACAATGTGCACTCCAAACATTATCCAATCCAGGTTATGGAAAGATTATCTGCGAAAGAGTCCATACAGAGTCATGGCACTTCCTTCAGCTATGTCATAAATAGCAATGTACACTCATATATGTCCTGAGTCAGGGCCAACTGTAAATGACTGACAATGCCAACATCGTGTCAGACAGGCCCATACATACATACCCACCTCCCACTGACAAAAGGCCCTATCATCATACCAGGAGATATAACATGTAAAATGGGTAAACAGCTCCTTCCAAAGCTGAAAACATGGCATTAGTTGGATTACATTGTTTCCCTATATGTGTCATAAGTAAACTGCAGAACAAACAGACCCTGCACCTGAACAGTCTGTTGAGCCTCACCCTCTCTAGATATGAAACTGTTGAATGGGTTACAGCAACATATGGCACACTCCACAAGTGTTGATGCACAACAGACCATGGGAACTATAGTCTTATAAGCCTATGAAGTCTGATCTGCAAGGCCATGGAGTCCATCATGATTGAAGTCATAAACAGAGCTATTGGAAGCTTACAAACACACAACCCTACCAACTTTGGTTTGGTCATGGGCAGATCATGGTTCCCAAACCTGCTAGACTGTTTGCAAGGCAGCCACCCAGGACATACATCAATGAAATGAGCTACACACTTCCCACATACACTTTGAATAGCCCTTTTCCAACATCCCAGACACATGTCATATCCACAAAATCAACAACCTGTATGTATTGTCATCTGATGGATTGGCAACTGGGCCACAGATAGATCACACAAGGTAAGAATTGTGGAGTGCTGTTCAAGCTAGTAACACCTGCTGTCCCCCATGGCTCAGTCCTGGGATTGCATAAAACAAAGTGCACACACATTACCATGTCTAGTTTGATGATGTCAGCATCCTACAAATGTAGCAGTGGAAATGAAAACTCCCAGTAAAGCATATAGCGTGTTGTGTTAATGCTTATCTCTCTAGTATCATAATATAGTTAGGTAGGGGTTTGAATCCTGCAATTGCTGAGTGTGTGTGATTTCCTTTGAGAGGAGTGCCCTTTTTGGAGACTAGGAAAATACCTTAAAAGTGGTATATTCCTCTTTGGCAAGTCTGATGATGTCAGCATCCTACAAATATAGCACTGGAAATAAAAACTCCCAGTAAAACATGTAGTGCATCATGTTAATGCATATCTCTCTAGTATCATAACAAAATTAGGTAGGGGTTTGAATCCTGCAATTGCTGAGTGTGTGTGTGTGGGGGGGGGTATGTTTCTATGTGATTTCCTTTGAGAAGAGTGCCCTTCTTGGAGACTAGGAAAACACCTTAAAAGTGGTATATTCCTCTTTGGCAAGTCTGATGATGTCAGCATCCTACACATATAGCAGTGGAAATGCAAACTCCCAGTAAAGCATATAGCGTGTCATGTTAATGCATGCTTCCCTAGTATCATAACATAGTTAGGTAGGTGTTTGAATCCTGCAATTGCTGAGTGTGTGTGTAACACTGTTGGTCAATGTGTTGTGGGTTTTGCTTTTACTACTGTATGACATATCAGTATAACAGCAGTATGTGCATTTCACACTTCAGGTATCTGTGTGGCAAATACATATATGTACATGTGACCTCAATTGACCAATGTGACCTCATAGGTGTGAAGCTTGCTTTCTACCTGAATACATCTGTTACCTTTGACAGATTGTGCTGCTGCTTCGCAGACCTTCAGTCACATATGTATGTTTGTGACAAGGTCAGACACTGTAGTGATCTGTGGCCTAGGTCATCTGTGTCACACACACCCATGACAGTTTCTATAGAATAGTGTGAGTGAGGGTTCATGCCTGTGGTATATTTCAGACACGTTCAAACACAACAAAGTCTGTCAATAATGGACATTTATTATAGGTGTACAACAACTTTGTGGATATGCATACAGACCCCTTATTGCTTATGTGATACACCGAGGGACTTCAGAATACCTATGGAAATGTGAATACCAAAGGACAGATGACATAACACTTGGCTGTATGTACACATCGGTACCCATTCTACATGTTGGGGGCAATTACCTATGTGCTACTGTCAGGATGCTATGTTCAGTAAATGTGGATGACTATGCTATAGTTGGCTTATAGCTTTACAGCATGGGTTGGACAACAGGTATCTGTCTGTATGATACCCTTGTGGAGAATAAGTGTCTCATCCGGAGAATGCATTGTAGGCCACTGTATGCATTTCCAGATGTGGACGGACATATCCCTAGTGTGTTTGCTTGTACCTAAGGAGTGGTCCCAGGAAAGGGTGGCAGTCAATACCACTGGTTACTGGTATAGTATAGTACCGGAAGGATCCAAATGCTACTGAGTTTCCTACATCTGTGTGTCAGTTGTCAAGACATCATCTAATAATTGGTTATAGTCAGGCTGTTGAGGTTGTGTATACTACCAGAATGCAAACCAATGACAGGTAGTAACAGTATCACCCACATCATAGTGTCAAACCATGTCATACACACATGTGTACCCAAGTTAAAACATATGTGTAATAAAATGCATACTGGCCACCAATGGAAACTATGAAGTGTTAACACTGTGTAATACAGGGCATGTCACCCTTCCCATGTGTCCACTATGCACGTACATGCAGACAGTGCACCTCCACCATGTTCACAAATGTACACCTGCAAATCTGTACTGCACACATCACACACGTACTGTCCACTCGCCGACACATGCTGCCAAAACTACACACATCAGCCAAGTGGCACATGGGCGGACAATGCATTTTTGGAATTAACACGGGTGTAAACAATACTACATTGATAATCATAGCTTTAATGCATCATGCCTGCTCAGATATATCTACAAGGATATCATTACACTGTGCTGTTGACAACATGCTAACATTGCTACACTGCTATAAAGTCACCCTGTGCATCAGCACCATATTAGCCTGTTCCTGCATCAATGTTACAGATGACAGGAGGTGGCACAGTTTCATCATATGCACAGGGTGTGTTGTTGGTTTGCCAGAGCCCGACATTGACCCATCCAATTGACATGTATGTGTGTGTGTGTGTGTGTGTGTGTGTGTGTGTGTGTGTGTGTGTGTGTGTGTGTGCATGTGTGGGACAACATCACAGCATGGGTCAATGTTGATGTAATGTGTGTGTGTATGTGTTAGCCCTAGGTGTTTGGTTTATGTGTGTGTGTCTGCATGCACACAGTTCCACCATGTGGCTGCCATATACGGGAGGTTGTGGGACAGTGACAGACTGTACCTGCCAGGCTGTACAGATCACTGTCTCTGGCCACGGACACAGTACCTGTGCCTGTCAGGGGTACCACGGACAGTATCGGGTACTAAGCCAGACTGGGTACTATCATCAGAGGCAGAGGGATGTCGACTGGCCCCATGTCCCTGCTGGGACTGGCCAGAGCATGTGCACATGGTCTTCTATGATGGTCTATTGACAGCCCAGCCCTAACATTTCTGGGGCTGGTACTGCCATTACGGGAGTGGCTGTGATTTGTGTGTTGTCCGCGACGACTGTCAGCCGATGATGTTGCTGGCATATGTCCACGTCAATGTCTCAGCCATCCTGCATTGTCCTGGCACATGGACATGACATTGCGGAGGACATCTAATGTCTCCCCCCAATGTTTATCAATGATCTCGGTGTAATTAGGGACGGCACCGGCAAGGTCACGGATACTGTCATTGATAGTGGTGTTATGGGCCCTCTGCGCCCTTAGTCCCTGTCTGGTGTACCATTCCATACGTGTCTGTGCCTGCATTACAGCCCGGAACATACCTGAGGTTGTAAGACCTGTGGGGGCACGTCTGCCAGGGGCATTACAACCAGCAGTGCTCCCACGAGAACTCCTGGACATCAGCCTATGTGGTACTGTTCCAGGAATATGGGAATGGCTGCTGTGAGGGGATGCATGTGCCATAGATACCACACTATCCTGGTCAATGCGGTCAATGCCTACTGTATTCTGTCCCTCAGCTAAGGCCATTGGTGATGAGGAGTGTATTGGCAGTATGAATGTGCGCATAGATGTGGTGGAAAGCTGTGTACTGTCGATTGGCAGCCCAACGACAAACCCTGTCAAACCTGTCTGTGCCACAACACATGTATCATCATTTCCACTATTTGTGGCAGTGTCTTCACTTCCCTGTTGCCCTCAACCAACACAACCTCAGCACCTGTGAGAGGAAGACAGGAAACACACTTTATAATCTGTACATGATGTTAGCACACACGCACAGATGCACACATGCACACATGAACACATGCACACATGAACACATGCACACATGCACACATGCACGCATGCACCCATGAACACATGCACACATGCACACATGCACACATGAACACATGAACACATGAACACAAATACACTACTCACTACAGTAGACACACACACACACACACACACACACACACACACACACACACACACACACACACACCAACAGCAATCCAGAACATACCCATTAGTGGTTGATGGTGAAGTACAGTATCACAAGCCAAAGAGTCCTATCACACGTGTCAGCATGCAGGATGTGTGTTGCTCAACAGCATGCAGTGCGAGTGTAGAGAGTCCTTGTTAATAACAGTATACATGTCTTTGATGCATGTGTGTTGTCCAATGATTGGCGTCACCCTGGAACACAATGTGTACATGGACATAACATTGCTGTGCAAGTATTAAATGCTTTTCAATGTCCTGTGCACCATCACTCACAGGTATACATACCATGGCTGGATGCACACAACTGTCAGGTGTATGGCAATGAATGCTATGTGTAGTACTGTAGTTACTGTAACTGGATGTAGTGTAGTACCATGAGCCATCATCAGGCAGCATCATGTGGTCACTCAAGGCCACTAATGTGTGCCACACTGGCAACTATCTTGCTGTACCTGAACTGCAGCACTGTGGCTACATTAACCATTTCACAGGCAGTTGTTACATGGGTATGTAAGGTGTTCAATAGGGAACATTGCCTAACATGAATGTGTTGTGTGTCGAAGAGTGTCGCACTGCCCCATGATAGGCCTCTACCCCTCAGGTATAGTATGTGTGCTGTGTGGATGACATTTGGAATGCTGGAGTCTGACCTTACAGCAGGTGTCTACATATGCCATGTGTATCATATTAACATGTACTGCGTATGACAAAGTGGTGTATGTTATGTGCATGTGTATTGACACTGCCTATACAATGTCCACTACAGTGTACCACGCTTGTTTGGGATGCTCTGTGTATTGCATGTGTTTGAGGCAGCTACTCATGTTACTAGGATGTGCATAGTCCCACAGAAAACATGCAGAACATGCATTATGTGTAGGTGTTTTACATGTGTATATGGCCTACAACTCACCTATGACATGCACATGTTATTTGCTATATTAAATGTAGAACACTCACCAGCATGGGTCTGCTGTCTTGCTGTCACACCAGAGGGACCTACAAGGATATGAGACAGTTTGTCAGTGTCAACAACTATGGCATTGCTGCTGTGAGTTTGCAATTTTACAGTAGTATAATAGTTGACAGTCACAGGCATACAGATTATGTTCCAAATTATCAGTATTGCACAACACCAGGCTCCACATTTTCTAAATACACAGTACACATCTGACATATGCATGTTCTAACAATCGAGCTAACAGTAGTCTACAGATATGGCATGTTACCTGCACGCTCCGAGTCAACTTGCTGGGTGACTCCGGCCTCCATGATATCACATGTCTGTTGTAGTGGTTGGCCAGAAGCCACCACCCTGAGGAGCAGCTCTTCCACTCTGGTGAGGGGCGGATGTAATGCTGCACCACCACCTGTGGCAAGCTGTTGTCTGTGGACATTGGAGGCATGCTGCCGGACATGTCTAATTAAATCACTGCAGTGATGGCGTACCTGCTCATAAGTCCGGTTATGCATGCCTATGTCATTAACCTGATGGACAACATCTTGCCACAGTGCAGTGCGCTCATGCTGGTCCTGGCTGGTTCTGGAGAACAGCAGGGTGTGATGTTGTACTAGGGTGGATATTATGATTTCCTCCTCTTCAGGGGAATACGCAGGGTTGCGATGGTGAGACATGACCCTGTAAGACAATAAAACAATTATTCTGAGCAAGTCATGTGGCACACTTAACATTCTAAAGTACAGATATCAGTGAAATGCCATATATAGCAACCTATTGGCTGTCAGTAGATACACACTTTTAATACCACATATCAATGCTCAGCCCACAACTGCCTGACAGTGCCTGGCGTGTTCTATATATTAAACCATGTTCTGCAAGGCAACAAAGTGAAACCAGTATGTAAGACTATACAACAGTACATGGCACACTGTATGTGACACAATGCACCACATAGCCACAGTAGGTATATATGAAGCTAATGCATATAGAAATATGTCATCCATTGAAATGATTGTAAAGTGCAGTTACAGTACTACCAGTACACCACACTACTTGTTGATAGCAAACTCCTAAGTAACATATGTGCACATTTATCAATATAGGTGGCATACTGCTGTACTACACTATACATGTTGCTAGATATGCACTTATATCCTGTAACACACATACGACCGAAGCCATGTTACAGGCATACCCACACACACATCAGACATACCTACAAGACACAAAGGTATGGCAACCCAGATGAGCTTTACCTGTGTACCATACAGTACTGTGTGTCAGCACTTATAAAACCTTATGCCTGAGGTATGTAATGTGTGAGGACTACAGGTAACAAATAAAACAGTGTTTCCAAGCAATTTGGATATACACCATACTGTGCTGTTTAGGCCTACAGCTTCAGGTAGTACTACAGTTCATACGGGATTTGCATTCACTAGTGTTAACAATCAATAAGCATACATGTACTGCCTCAGCCTACAATGGCACACTCCAGTCAACACCATGGGACTACATCACACTGTATGCCATACTGATTTTCCTGCCTAGCAATAGCATACATATCTTTTGCGGGGATCAGAGCTAAAACACTACATACCATGATATAAACAGTTTCCCACTAGGCTATCACACATATACAAAACATTGACACATTCACCTACACATTCACCATCACACTCAGTCAACCTCACATAGCAATTAATGCAACATGTAGATGCGTGTGTGTATCGGGTCCTAGGTAGCTAATAGGCTATTAGCTATAGGACCTACAGAAGCCTAGCCATATGGTACCCAGCCCTTCAACACCCATGTAATTTAAGTTCATGTGCCCCTGTCATGCAGAGCCACAGAGGTGATTCCCATGTTGTATTTCCTATCTCACATCCATTCATCATGATTATTCATGATGACTGCTAATGAGGACCTTTCTTTGCTATTGATAGGTAGTTCCAGAGCATGGTATGTGTCTGAGATGAGAATGTACCACTCCAGCATGTTCTGCTTTTTGATGTTACAAGGTTTAGATCAGTACAGTGTGTAGCTTGTAGGGATTTTGATCTGTTTACATGGAGCATGTCCAACACCTATGGGTTTAACATAGCTTTGTCTGTTAGGCAGATGTTGCCTCTGGGTAGGAGGTATGCAACACAGTGTAGCTGCGGTTTTGTAAGACAGTCTGCATAAGGCATCTGTTTGAGTCTGGTAATACTCTTTGTGGTGTTTGTGCCTGGCGTCTACAGTTGCTGTAGATGTCTTCTGAGGTACATACCAAAAGGGCCATTGTACTCTATGATGTGTTTTATGACTGATGAGTAGAGTGGAACACTGATCTTTTTTTCCAATGATGACACACCTTTTCTGATGACATGTGAACTGTACACAGTTTACATGACTAGTGTGGCACTGTGATTATCAAAAGGAAGACTACTGTCCACCTGTGTCCCATGGTCTCTTATCACACTTTCGGTGTTGAGTAGACTACCACCTATGTGGTAGTTCATGGGTACAGGGTTTTCAACAAAAGGGATGGCAATACATTTACAACATTGAGCTTGAGTGTACATATAAACATCCATTGGTGTACATATAGATTTACATATAGGCACATATACAGTCCACCTTTCATGGTGGGAATATCAATTATGCAAAGGTTGAGAGGGATACAGTTATGTAATAATATTGCACAGTCTTGTGCAGAATGCATTGAAGGTATTCTCAACCCATGTATCTTTAGCAGGACTCCCTGTATGGAAGACTAAAAACTTAACAAATCATACCCACAGCGTTTAAACACCACGTCATATACCAGCACTGTATGCTGTCTTGTTTGCCACACACTACAACCTACATAAAAATATGCACATAACAACCTTCACCAACATATATATGTCCACCCTTCACAAACAGTTGCAGTATGTCCCTTGCTCTATGCACGTCAAGATGCTAATATATCTGACACATAAATATCTCTCCATATGTGTGTGCCATACACACACAAGGTCCACACTGTTGTAAGTCTGTAGACCTCACGGATGACCTGTTGGGCCTTGCTACAACATGAACAGTTGTCACATGTGTGCATAACAGTAATATTACAGGGAGTATTTATAGCTGCTAATGCTACATTACTATACTAGCCTGGTACAGCAGTTGCCAATGCTAAGCTACACATTATATGACTACTATGCATGTGTTACTCTGTCACATCCAGGTTTATATAGCTGTTTGCACTACTCCCCCAAACAGCCATTATACACAGTACTGTACAGAACATAGATGACATGATCAGATGTTTGACATTTAATGCTGAGCTACATATGTCACAGTTATGTCCCACTGCACACAGCTACACACTAATTTGTCCATGGCAGTAGTCATGCATGGCATCAGTGCATACATACCTACTGCTGCCACATATGCATGTTTCAAAGTATTTACAGTACTCTTCATAAACATCTACTACTTGCCGGTAACCACATATCTGTTACATACCTGTTTGTCACTTTCAGGTCCGTCTGTGTATGTTTTGACAATTTTTTTTTGGTATCAATTAAGTAAAGTTTGCTTTTACTTAATTTTCTTTGGTTATTAATTAAGTTTTTTTTTTTTACTTAATTAATATTTTGGGTTAGTAATTCAGTAAATTTGTTTTACTTAATTAAACATTTGTATTATTAAGTAATATTTTTTTTACTCCTCTCAAGGTTTACAGATGCTATAACACATGCAATGTAATGATTGCATGTGGGGATAGCAAGTACAGTCTGCTTTTATAGGTATCTGCACATGTGCATGTGATGCCCTCTGCACCAATTGGTGCCCAGCATTTGGTAAATGCATACAGCCTGCTGTGTGGTAATTGCAGTACTCACTGTCATAGCAACCCAATGCTATAAATTGCTAAGTTATGTAGGCGTAGCCCTTTCAGATTTCCAGAGTGGGGCCATGCTTGTTTGCTGTGGACAAGGTTGTTTAAGTCAGAAGGTTGGTATACTTCTTATATCTGAAGCTAGAGGTGTAGACAGTGATGTACATGTTGTACTCAGACGTGACTGTTGCCACTTCCAGTACAGAGCTATCAGTGTAGAGTTTAACTCACCCCTACAAATGCTTACACAAGATATATGTGAGTATGTAGTTTCTTTTCTACTTATATAATTATCTGCCATACAAAAGTAGTTATTGAGAAGTATTCTTTTGGCACATGAACTGTTTGTGAACTGTTATACTGTGCATATTGATGTACTCACTTCTGCAGGGTTTGTGTTTTTTATTGTTGACATTAGCACAGGATTCTCAGGAAAACTGGACAATTCCAGTACTGAGTATGCCTACCTACATCCTTGGTAGACCATAAACACACACATATATTTAAAATTTCGGGGGGGGGGGGATGCAGACATACAGAGAGCATTATGTATTATTGTGTGAGAATTATCTTATTGGACTTAAAGGATTGGTGTGTACCTGTAAGTTTACCAAGGCAGGTGGTCTGTCTGCATAGTTCCCAACTGTGAACCTATCCAGATGGTAGCCAGATGTTAGCCTGTTATTCTTTGTCTGTGCAACTCACAGGTGTTTTCAGCACTGGTACAATGGCATTGTTATAGTCAGTTGCTACCAGTACATGGCTACATCCTTTGGTATTTCTGTTTTGTACTCTTACATCAGGGTATGCTTGTGGAAGTCCTCTCAAAGCTATTTGCAGAGTGTGTAACAGCAGAAAAGCTGATATGCCTGTGTGTTTGTGCCTCTGCCAGGCCTATAAAACACTCAGATACATATTTGCATGGAGTCAGGGATATGTAGTTAAAAGTGAGGTACACCTTCCAAATAATAGAGACAATAAGTGTAGACTTGAGTGAAGCAGTGCATATTGATTAGTACACCTTTTATGAAGTACAAGCGGTGTCTACTGTTATTATTGTCATTATTCATTGTGTAATACCCCACCTTTCTGACTAACGTCAGTACTTTTCAGAGGGATTCAGAGGGACACAGCTAAAATATGTTTCATAATCAGGGACATCCCTGAAAAATAGTCACAGTTAGGAAGTATGGCCTCTGCCCTAATAAGATATGCCAGTGTCTGTCCTGCTATGATACTATGTGAGGGTTATAAAGTGCCTCTACAACATTATTTGCTGCTAGAATGGCTGCTTCTCTTATTACAGTCATGTAATGCAATTCCACAGCAATTGCTGGTAAAGATCCACAGAACAAGCTTTGTGTTATGGCCTTCCTGTTTTTCCTTTACATTCACTCATTGTATTGCATGATATATTTATTTCAGCACCAAGTTATTGAATATCTGCTGTGACTTAGTGGTACTTCATGCAGTCTAGTGTTTCCAAGGTCTGGGGTTCAAGACTGACAGAGGTGTTTTATTTTGCTGCTGAACAGAACAAGGGCCCTGACATACAGAGTGACTAAGGCACTTTTAAGCAGTTGTAAGCTGGTTTGCACAAGTTTGCGCGATGCTTAGCGATGCTTAGATAAGCAAACACATGCACACAGTCACTCAAACCCGCTAACTACTGCTTAAAAATGCTTACTCCCGCTAACCCCCATGCTAATTTCTTTGAAAGAAAAGAAAATGGGGAGATAGGATAGTGATGAAAAAGGGGGCACAAAGAGGGAAAGACAGTAGGGAAACCAGCTTGGGATGTGCAGGACGGGTGTAGGAAGGTCCATAGCTGCCCATTTCTTTACCAGCAACAGCGGTGCATATGTGAGATATTTGGAGTAAAATTTGAAACCTTCCACCCCTGAGAGAGGGGTGAGGACAACAAAATATGTTGTACTGCCAATTATAATTATCAGTTTACTTGTCCAGCGGACATCTGTGCGAAATGGGCAGCTATATATGGGGCGTAATTTTTTTGTGGGAACAGATTGCCCTTTTTTTTCTTTTTTTTTTTTCAGGTGAGAGTGGAATGTGAGGTAGAGGAAGTAGGTATATTTGGGGAGGTAGGTTGGGAAGGTAAACAAACAAGACAAACAAGATGCATACAGGGGTGGAGTATGACACATGGGGTGGGTGAACACAATTGACGGGGATGGATGTTGGAAATCCCAAGCCCATGAGCCCACAGATGGTAACAGTGGAACTGAGATCCCCACCCATGGGCAGCCACCACTGTACCTTCACAGCCCTGAGGGTGGCTGTGCTGGGGGCTGTGTAGGAGGGGCAGGCTCAGCTATGAGTCACGCCACTCTCGCCTCGAGCTGGCATAGGGGATCAGCGACTAAACGCTGGATCTCCCTACGCACCACAACCCGGACCCTTCAGAGGGTGACAGGTGGCCCTTCTCCACCCATGCTTGCATGGGGGAGGATGAGCCCCATCCCCTGCAGTGCTTCCACCCGAAGGTGGCACAGGACAAACGGAGGAGGGGAGCCCGAGCTGGGCATTGGACCTGCTGGTGCCAGGTGCAATCGCCAGCTGAGGAGGGACAGGTGGGTCTGCTGGGACCGGCCCTCCCTTACGTTCTGTGATTAGGTGTGTTTAATTACAACATAGACAACAGCATTCCAAATTAGTTGTAACAGCATGCAGTAATATTCCCATTAACCCAACACACCAGGGTTCCAACAGTTGAACAGCAAGCATAACACATGTATATATTGAATGACATTGGACATTACAACAGCATGCAGGGATGATTGGTGGCAACAGGCCACCAAGATTGTGGTGTTTGAACAGGGCACATGCATCAAAGTAAATGCAGATATTTATAGAACAATAGGACATATGCCCCAACAAATGTTTTGAGATTAGACATACCCATTGAGGTGTGGAATTGCATTGTTTATGCACATACAGTAGGGTGTAAAAAGGAACCTCCATTAACATCTTATAAGTACTTTTAGTCTACACTACATTCCTGTTGACTGAAGGTGTATATCCCCTACATGTATTATTACACTAGGCAACATGCATTAGGTTGTGTAATGGGTTTGGCTAGTTCATTATATACCTGACCTATATCTGACATACTAACTGTCCAAGATGCAGATGTTACTGCTACATAGTTATATATTTTATTCATATTTATATATCTACATATCTGGATGTGTTCATGTGACATTTTCAGTTAAATTTCTACAGAACCCTACATTTCATGTAGCACACTCACATTTCCTGGGAACACATTAACAAGCTACTCATGTGCCAGATTTACCTATGCATGCCAGCCATTAACCGACTGTTGAGGACTGTATATATGCTTCACAGCTAAAGGCACTTCCTTCATCCACTTTATATGGGACTGCTCAACTGTGGGTTGACAGCACTTAATACAACAGTACTATTTATATAATGCAAGGGTACAACAACATTTTAAAGTAAGTGATACAGACACACTCCTATTATACCTTTATTAATTACATTGCACACTTTTCTACAGGCTCTTTCCTTTATTTGATATTACAGTGCATACGGAAGACTTATTCAAGACATATTATACCTTTATTAATAGGTTACAACACTCTTTTTCAGGCTTGCTCACTTATTTTATATGACACTACATGCAGAGATATTATTCCGGACATATTTTACCTTTATTAATGGGTAACTACACTCTATTTCTGGTTCTCTGACTTATTTTATATAACAGTGCATGCAGAGGAATTATTCAGGGTATTTTATGGCTGTATTATTGGGCAACAACACTTTTTTTCAGGCTCTCTCACCTATTTTATATAACAATACATGCAGAATAATTACTAACCTGCCTGGTGGCACAGCCTTAGCAGCCTATCTGCATAGGCTTGCTGATTCACAGCACGGACACCTGCAGCTGTGAAGTAAATGAAGGGATATTGAGACATACCTATACATTATATAGACTAAATTAGCATGTCTTACATACTGCATTCCATGGCTACCTACTCAGTAGTGG
The DNA here is from genome assembly GCF_019279795.1 of Protopterus annectens. Taxonomy (NCBI): domain Eukaryota; kingdom Metazoa; phylum Chordata; order Ceratodontiformes; family Protopteridae; genus Protopterus; species Protopterus annectens. The sequence continues at coordinate 673,393,389 of NC_056746.1, forward strand.
GGCATCTTGCATGTCACAGGCCTCCTGTATCCATTGGTTCAGTAGGTCCTGCTTCCATCTCCTCAGGTCTGCATGGTGGTGACGGACCTGCTCACCAGTCAGAGGGATGCCTGTGGCACTGGTGAGATCATGAGCTAACTAGTTCCAAGCCTCTGCTTTGTACTCTGTCCCTTGGAACTGGCCCTGCAGGAGTCTTGACTCATGACGGTGGACAAGGAGCCAAACCATGTATTTTGACTCCTCGATGCCCCAGCGTTGCGCTTGAAAGCGAGTACCCTCTCCAACACCAGTCATTTAACTGCAGAAGATGGGAGCTACAATCAGTTATGGCGAGTATTCCCGCCTATGGAGCTTAAATATGCCGCATTCCCCCACACTTTTTTGTGATTGGCCGTTTTTGAAAATTCTCAGTTGACTGCAGACCTGCTTAGCAATGGTTAATCTACTATTATAAGTATATGTATGTTAACATGGATGCTTATCCTAAGCTGTTATGGCTTTGTGTTTCAGTACTTTGATTATGGTGCACAGTGTCCTGTGTTCGAACCTTGTCAGTGCTTTTTATTTTACTACTGTCCAGACAGGCTAGGGGGTGTGGCTGTGTTTAGGCAACTTTGCTCTATGTTGCTCCACGTTGCCCTACAGTGTGTGATTAGTGTAGTGCGCAGCTCTGCGCAAACCTATTGCACTGGGTAATGCCCTCATGAATATGCATGGCACACTGACATCATACCGTTCAACTGCAGTTTCCGAGTAAGACTTATTTCGTCTTACACGGAGGATTCATGAATCTGGGGGATTGTCTTTGGCATCTACTGGTGCATTGATAATGACATACATGAGGTCTGTAGCACCCAAGACTGTCAGGAATAAGGCACAGGGCAGTATTATAGAAATGATAATAGGGCATAAGGCAGTATTCCAGAAATGATCCATAGTGGTTTGTCCATTCAAAAGTGTCTGAAGGAACCTGATGAGTTTATGATTATGTCACACCACTATCTCTAGGAACAAATTCACACTCACTCATGTGGCAGCCTGTGTCACACTTTCTTTACGACCCAATAGGTGGGTTCAGAGAGCATGTTTGATGCTGATAACTAAAGCAAGCAGGTATATCTTCAGGGCCCACAGAGGTGGAATTGTTGTTCACAGAATGTAGTTAAGATGTGTTTCATAATAATCTTGGAGGAAGAAGAGGACATGGACATTTGTGAATCTTTACTGGATGTTTCTTTTGTAAAGTTGCCACTAAATTTATCTGCAAGTATACTAGTAATATCTTTATTGTTACCGTTAGAGTGGGTAATGCTGTTATGAATTAGTTCAGAGCATTGCTGAATGTTATTTCTTAGTCATTTCATCTAGTTAAAGAAGATTTTAATTTTATTGTTACCATTAGAGTGGGTAATGCTATTATGAATTAGTTCAGAGCATTGTTGAATGTTATTTCTTAGTCATTTCATCTGCATTGATATTTCTAGTTTATCATGTTGATAGTCTTTAATGTGAATAGTTTTGATTTACTATAGGCCCTAGCATTCTACTAAGGCAGCTTATTTTTATGTTGCCCAATATATTTAGTTATATACCTGGTTTACACTGTTCATTTCAGAGGAGTAAACGTCATTGGCAAAAATTACATCTGAGACTACATGGGAACTGGAAATTTTGCAGATACATTTTGTCAGCAAGTCATATCATTTGATAGCTTTGTCTTTTTTTTAAATTTATTGAAAAGATTACTGATTTGTGATCAGATCTGACTAGAGACATGGATAGTATAGGAGTAACGCAATGTTAGTCACAACAAGATCAAGATATTTTTGAACTCTAATTAGCTGAATAGGTACTTGTACAAGGGACTTGGCATTTAGTTAATCTAGGAATCCATTATCTTACCCAAACTTTGTGGTATAGGTACTTCATTCAAACAATGAATAGTAGAAATCACTCATCAGAAACATATCTTTATTTAACGGTGGTTCAGTAGGCACATTTAGAAATCTTCCATGGTCCTCCGGGAACATGGAAAGTGACCTATAACAGGTTATGAACTAAGAAATGGTCTTGCTTTGGGAAAAGTTCTCTTTGTGGGTTATGGGGAGTTTGTCTAGCGATAATTTGTCAGTGACAAATGCTGATACTTCCCTCACAGTTTCTAGCAGGTCTGAATTACATAACAGGCACCAAAGACCAGTGAAAAATGCTATCTTTTCACTGAAACCAAGTCCCTATTGCAGTGTAGATATGGAAGTGTTCAAGTTGTGGGAAAGCCTTGAGATCTTGAAATTTATTCATAAGAGTCCTTGCATACAACAGAACAACCTTGATGTGGTCGAAGTTGGAATTTACTATAGGCATTTTTGTTATATCAGAATGTCCAGAAGGTAGACTTTGCCTTAAATGGTATTATAAGGTACATGAGTGTATTGGGCAGTGTGCAGAATCTATAGAACTGGGCTGTTTTTCATATTGTCCCTAGACAAAACATACTGGATCCCCCCTAGAACAACACTGGTCACTTAGCCAATTGTTAAAGCCAATTATCTTCTCTTTGTATCTGGACATTAGTCTAGTTGAGAGAAGAATAACACACAGGCCGAACTGCAACTGACACATGCATATCAAGCTCCAGTACATGTCTCTGCATGTCCTTCTGGTGTGAACACATCACAGCATTCATATTTATATGAGCAACCTTCAGGTCAAAGGCATATTTGTTCTGTCTGAAGGGGTCTATGGCCTTCACGAGATCATGGACAGCTAACTGTATCCTTGTCTTTTTCCATTGTAGTAAGTGTAGAGTCACTATGCCTGACAGTAGAGCTACCAGTAACCAGGATATTTTTACTTTGATGCACAAACATAATAGCAGGAGAAGGTTTGAAGTCTGCAGCCCAGTGGCTTATGGATTTATTCACATTTGGTGAAATTATGATACTGGTTTACTGCCAAGGCTCTTCAATCCTGATTTTTGATGGAAGAATGATCAACTTACGTGTTTTTTACCAACCATCTGGTAAGTCAGGATGTGGTCTCCAGGTTACTTAGATAATCACAAATCATATCATACGGGTCCAGTAGTAGCCAGTTGTCAGTGAGCAGTTCTTTTTATTGTCATAGAATACCAAATGCAATGGGTCTGGCAACAGACGGGATAAGGGTAGACTAGGCTTTCATGGTTGCCAGGTGGATCATATAACTGAGGCAGGAGCAGTATATTGAACCAATTTAATCAGTAGACAGAGAAGATATGTTGGGGGGATAATCTGTGCAGTAGAGGTGTACTAGGTGAGGAAAAGATGTGTTAACACTGGTGCAACAAGGACTTGAACCTGCAGGGAGAACCTTACATAATACTATCTCATCTGAGAATAGTCCATAGCAATAGTTAAATACAGTACAGAAATTCAGTATAATTACAATGGTATGAGAGCTGAAGAGGTAGTTTAAATTAAACACAGTAAGATTCAAAAGTAACACACTACTATAGTTTATTACAGTACACAAATATGGGTCTATATTAATTAATTGAAGGGTCGGATCATTGAACGGCATTTCATCAGAAATGAAGTTCATCGAAGAAACCCCTGCTCATCCCCATCATGTGGGGGGGCTATGCCTCCTATGCCCCCTGCTAATTATATATAAAAACTTTGTGATCACACTACAGTGGGGAAATGGCAAATTTCCTGACCCTACTATAATGCGATCTCAGTCAGAATGGTTAGACAAACTGCATGTTCAATAAAATGCCATTCAATGATTCAGTTCTTTGATGAATTAATAGGGACCCACAAATATAATACCAAAGTATTCAAAGTAATACACAACTATAGTGTGTTATAGTACACAAATATAGTATTAAAGCTGCAGCATAGGCAGGGTGGGGCAAACGGGGCAGCGTCCTTGGGTGCAAGGTGATAGGGGGCACAATGCCATTAGATGTTTAGTGCAGTACTAGTAATCATTTCTGTACTGACATTTCTGAATGCCGGTAAAAAAAAAAATCTGTATTGCTTTCTGTATTTTTGAAGGGCTTCAGCACTTCATGTGAGGTATAAGTTATAAGTTGATTGTTCCTGTTTTAAAAGCAGAAGTCCTTTTCTTTTTCTTTTTTTTTTTTTTTTTGATTTTTGTTTTTGTGATTTTTTATTTCTCCTCAGCTTGGAAAAGAGGGATGGAGTTTAGAAACGGGATCTGGCTGGCACCAAAGTTTTAGGATCACCAATCAGATTACAGACCTTTTCTCTGTCTTTTTTTTTTCCTCTTCAAATTATAGTTAATAGGTTCATACGTAAGTACTAAGCTAGCTGCCCTTGCAGGCCATTTTATGCCTAGCCAGTTTCTCTTTCTGTGCTTGAAACAACTTGTCTTATTTGATTAAAGATTGGACTTACCCATATTGAGAATAAGTGAGATCATACCATAGAAAATTTGAGGAGTAAACATTTGAAATGTCAGGTCCCACTAGAGTGAATCCTGAAATACAGAGACTGAATGGCCAAAAGATCGCACTTACATTTACTAAGTCCAAGATGACATTTTTCAGAATAATCCCTTTTCTCTGAGGTATGGTGATCTCAAAGTTTGTATAGACAAGTCTGGGGAATGTGGGGGGCTTGCCCTCAATATGAGGGGTGTAGGGGGGCTTACCCCCCCTGCAAAAAGAAGTTTTAAGGAGAAGGGCAATTTTCGAGAGTCACCCTTCTGTTTTTTTTTTTTTGGTCTTTTTTTTTCAGCTTGTTGGCACTTGGCATTTTGAATGCCAACATTTCAATAGGGAGCCAATTTGAGGGAACCTGCGCATGGGATAAAACATTTAAGAGCTGCATCTGTCCATTAGTACTATGGGGGAAGTCCTAGGGTAAATTTTCTGTTTTGTAGCCATAGATCTAAGTTGCACTTGAAAATGGACAGGGATGAACTTTGTTTTATGTGGATAGGGAGTCTGTGCCATAGCATCAGTATCCAATGAGAAATATACCTGTCCCTCCAAAACATTCTCTTGATTTTGCAGAAGAAGTTTAGATCCCTGGACTGAGTGTTTCTAATGCCATTTGACTTGATGATGTGCAGTAAATCCATCAGTAATGGGTCGAGGATGCTGCCTTGTATGCCAGGAACAAGTCACGTCTTAGCAGTCTGTAGGATACCGAGTACAGTAACTGGAGTTTCAGTCAGTCCATGTAAGACGTATCATTTAGGCCTTGTATCCTTTTAGTAAGGTATCTCTGTGGGCATTCCAGTTTTTCCATGTGTCTGAACAGATACATGCTAATGGGGGAATTATATTCATTGATTGACCTAAGGAGGGCTGAGTACAGGGGAACAATGACATCTGTAAGTCTAGACACAATGCCTTTGTTTATAAGCTGTGTAATATAGAAGGACTTTCTTACAACAATAGACACATGTTAGTCAAAAGTTAGGTCACAGTCCACATAAGTTCCCAAATCCCAAACAACTGAGTCAACCCTAAAGGGAGTATTGTCGATGTGGTAGTTCCCTTGGGTAAATGACTTTCCAAACGACACGATACTGCATTTGCTGGCTTTAGTCTCAGACCATGATTTTCACACCGGTTATTTATTTGAAAGAAACAATCTAGCAGGATTGATAAAGTCATTTGAGAATACAATGGCTGCTCATAGCTTGCAGTCATCTACCAATTTGGTCAGGCATATCCCTTTGATATTGTTTTTTATTTCAGAAAAGTAGATGTCAAACTGGAGAAGTCCGAGCACCGAACCCTGGGGGACTCCACTGGTGACTGACCTCTTTGTGGAGTTAACTTCCCCTTTAGTTATCTGCATACTATCTGTGAACCAGTTGGCAATCCAGTGGGTGACAAAGGGGTTTATTCCCAGTTTATTTAGCTTTACTAACTATGGCTGACTGAGGAATTGTGTCAAAAGCTTTGGCTTTGGTATGAGGTGTGTACCATTTTGCCTTCATAGTTTGCTTTAGTGACCTTTTCAAAACAAAAATAAAAATCCACCAGGTTGAGTAAACATAATCTGCTCTTGATGAATCCAACCTCTGATGGATCTAGTGTTTGGAGGTTCTCTTTGTCCTGACTGATTAATTCCATGATATAAGTCTTTCCATGGCTCTGTATATGAGGCTAGTCAGACTTGTAGGACTGCAATTGCCTGAGTCTGTGCAAGGTCCTCCCTTATGTAAGGGAATGGCCATAGCTGTTCTCTATTTGCTTGGTTCTAAACCTGTATGGAAGTTGAGATTGAACAGTGTTGTTAGGGGTGTGGCTAAACAGGTTCATAGGTTCATAGGTAGGTACTAGGCTATCTGCCCGAAGGCATTTATAAGCCTAGTTGGAATGTGTTGGCTGTCGCTACCCCTTAGATTAGTTCCCTGTGCCTCTGTCCAGCAGAGCCATTGAAGTGATCCCCAGGGTAAATGTTCTGTTTCCCATCCACTTGTCAAGGTTTCTCCTGAAGAGGGTTAGCAAGGAACTCTACCTGATGTAGATTGGAATCTTGTTCCAGAGCATGGGAAGTCTCTGGGACAGGAATCTATCCCTCCAGTGCATCCTATTTATTGTTGTGGTGAGGTTTAGATCCATAGAGCATGTGGCTTGAGGGGATATGGTTTTCTTTAGGTGGAGCATGTCCATCAGTTCTGGGTTGGACATGGCCTTGTATGTCAGGCAGAGACCACCTCAGAGTAGGCGGTATGCAACCGAGTACAGCTGGAGTTTCTTCAGTCGAGCTGCATAGGGCATCTGTTTGAGGCCAGTGATCCTCTTGGTGAGGTACTTCTGTGGTCTTTCCAGCTGTTGCAGTTGTCTTGCAAGGTACATCCCAAATGGGATGTTATACTCTATGATGGGTCTGATGAGTGATGCATAGAGGATCACAATGACCTCTTCTGATCTGGATGCAAACCCTTTTGTGATTAGGGGGGCCACATAGAAGGATTTTCTAACCAGTTTGGCAATGTGATTATCAAAGGATAGGTTACTATCTACTTGGGTCCCCAGATCCCTTATTACGTCTTTCATATTTAGGGGGCTACCTTCTATGTGGTAGTTTGCGGGTACTTTGTTTTTTCCAAAGGGGATGACTATGTACTTTTTGGCTTTTAGCTTGAGGCCATGGTTTTGACACCAGGTATCTGTCTCAGTGAGACCCTTTTGGAGGATGTCTGTGTCAGCCGGAGTGTCAGTTATAGCCCCTAGTTTGCAGTTGTCTGCAAACTTGGTCAGTCATAGTCCTCCTATGCTTGTCTGTACATCTGAGAAGTATATGCTGAACAGGAAGGGTCCTAGGACTGTGCCCTGGGGGACACCACTTGTAACCGGTTTAGAGTCAGACCTAGCTCCCGCAACTCTTACCATGTGGGTTCTGTCCGTGAACCAGTTGGCAACCCATCTCGTGACATAAGGGTTTATGTTCAGGCTGGTGAGCTTGTCTGTAATACCAGATTGGGGAATGGTGTCTTGCTTCATGCTATTTCAGATGCATCCAGGGATATTTTCAGGACCCATCAATGCAGTATTTTTAGCTTTTGATAGCACTTTTAGGACTTGGTCTAATGTGACAGCTGGAGGTGAGCCAGTTTCAGGTATATCTTAAGGGACAGATGGTGGTGAGACAGAGAAAAAGTTAGAGCTAAATTTATTGGCCAGTAGGTTAGCTATATCTTCCGCCTCAATGTAGGTAACAACATTCACAGTTAGCTCTGCACATTGCTGAACTGTGCTTATGAGATTACAAACATAACTACAAAATGCATTGTGATTGTCTTTGGCTTGGATAGCTATTTTAGTCTCAGACTTGGTTTTGGTGGATTTTATTATGCTTCTGAGTTGCTTGTTTATTTCAGTGACAAGGGCTTTAAGTTAAGGGGCAAAGGATCCCTACCGAGCCAGCTATATATTCCATATAATAACAAATCTCTCCACTACATGACCTCACCTAGTCTCCTCTATCACTAGACCTAATCCAAATAATGATAACAATTCTTTTTTGACTCTTGTCTGTAACAGACAAAGAGATGAACTAAAATCTCCATTCTATCCAGTGCATTGACTGACCACTGATTATTCTACTTCAACTCGACACATAAAAGACAGAAGAGTAACCCAGTAATAAATCTAGGCTTGCTCTTTCTATTCTTATGATAGACCTTGGGATTCAGAAAGGCTGACTAAATTATAGAAACATGCTCAACAGATTTTTGTGGAGCAGTAAACCTAAGAGTTTCAGAGATTACTGTACCACAACAGGGGAAAGTAGGCACCTGCTGTAGCATGGACAGCAGTCTTGCTAGCAAAACCATATTCAAATGCAGCAGTTTGGGATGAAGTTAATGGTAGTCAGTCATGTGATCTTTCCTGGAAATGGTGTCAACACTGGAATAGCATGGTAAATCGATTCAGAGAATTGTCCTACCACATCGTTTTTGTCACATGCAGTAAAAGGTGCATGACATCTTGTGATGGAGTACACCCGTACACTAATATGGATGGATTGTGACCCATAGTTTAATTACAGATAGGTACTG
>NC_056746.1:673406920-673481920 GCF_019279795.1 Protopterus annectens
GTTCCACTGTGGCGACCCCTAACCGGGAAAAAACAAAAGACACAACAACTTGATGTGGAAATAGAGCAAACAGCCTTCTGGAACAAAAGCAAGTGTAGTCCCTGTTGAGCTATTGATTCTACAAACAAGCCCCTCTAAGTAAAACTTTACCAACCCCCTCTAAGTAAAACAACACTGATAAAGACAAAAACTGCATCAAGCCCATGTGGCAACAAAAACTGTCTAGTACTCTGTTTCTAGTTTGCTGAAATAACTCCAAAAGAGACAATTTAGATCTGAATGTTTTGTGGTAGCATCATATCTCTCAGTTTATATGGTCAAGAATTCTGGACAAAGACAAAATTAATAGGGTGGATCAGGAACACGTTTTATATGTTACTGCGATTCACTTAAAAATTAATAAAACAGCATGTTCTGCATCAATATGCATTTTATGAGCAGCAGTAAAAAGTGGAAAACTCTAATGACTGATGTTACTCTCATTCGTCATTACAGTCGGCAATGACTGACATTACTATCATTCGTCATTACAGTCAGTAATGACTGGCATTGCTATCATTTGTCATTACAGTCGAAAATGATTGACATTACTATCGTTCATCATTACAGTCGGTAATGACAGACATAACTATCATTCATCATTACAGTCGGTAATGACTGACATTACTCTCATTCATCATTACAGTTGGTAATGACTGACATTACTATCATCCGTCGTTACAGTCAGTAATGACTGGCATTACTATCATTTGTCATTACAGTTGGGAATGACTGACATTATTATCATTCATCGTTACAGTCAGTAATGACTGACATTTCTATTCTTCGTCATTACAGTCAGTAATGACTGACATTGCTATCATTCATTATTACAGTCAATAATGACTGACATTAATGACTGTAATGACAAATGATTTACTGGAAAATAATAAATATCATGAATGACAGGAAAAGCATTTGAAAAAAATGGGGACATTCTGTAAAAACAGGGAGAGCTGAGAAGCATAGCTAGCACTCAAAGATAGCTATCCTAAGAGTAGAGTAAGACTCCAGACAGCCAATATGTCTGCCGAGCGATCCAGGAACAGCTAGCAGGGGCGTGCATGAAAGCTCCTAAAATGACTCTTGCACGGACAGTGTTAGGTTATGCAAATTACCTCATTTGCTGCTGAAAGCTATGCAAATGAGGTAAATTTGCAATCCAGAAAACACTAACCTGTCCGAGTAAGAGTAGTGTTACTTGCAGAAATGTACTCTGTTGGTAACTGAGTACCGTTCTGCAAATAGCAAAACGGAGCAATGACAGCTCCAAATAAAGAACGCATCCAGTTGAGGAAGCATGCCAATGGCCAAATATAAAGCAATTGGCATTTATATGTGTTGCAAAATAATAAAAAATAATTTTGTTTTTTTTTCCTGATCCCCGATGTTTAAGCGTAGCACAGCACCGCGCAAACATGCTGTGCTCTAAAAACCAGAAAAAAAACCCTAAAAGCCAAAAATAGGCATTTTATTAAAAATATCCATCTGCCATGCAGGTGAATGGCAGGCTGAAGACAACATGGCTACTGAGTAGTGGTTGCTAAGGGGGGAAGCTCAGTCTGAGAGATGTACACAAGCATTAGTAGGCAATCCTATGCAAATGAGTATAAGGATAGTGAATCCCAATTTTCCCTGCCATGTGAACCATGTCCCTAGAGTGTAAGAGTAGGATTAGGGGACTAACAGAGTAGAAGATAGGTGGCATCATGAGGGGGTATGTATCAAAGACTGTAAGCGTATTGGAGCAGAGTGGCATGTGTTTGCTGTGAGTTACTCAGGACTGGAAAAGGTGTGTCTACAGTTGTCTGACCTGAAACCCAGAAACCGAAGGTGTACACCGTGGCTAGGACCAAAGTTCCTTGCAAAGATGCTTACACTGTGTGCGTATGTGTGTGCACGCCTGTAAACCCGTCTAAGCCTGTGTGCACGTGTGTGCTCCCGTGTAAGCCTGTGTAAGGCTGTCTAAGCCTGTGTGCGCGGATGTGCACCCACCTAAGCCTATGTAAGCCTGTGTAAGGCTGTGTGCGTGTGCGCTTGTGTGTGCATTTTTGCTCTTGTTTGTGCGGCGCTGCCCCCTGTGGAAACAGAAAGGGAAAATGAAGGAAAAGTAGTTGTAGGAAGTTAACCAAGGAGAACTAGCAGAGCTGCCAGGTGAAATCAATCAGAAACAGCCAATTACACAGGCAGTACACTAGCCCAGCCCAGCACTTAAAACTCTGCAAAAAAATTCCCCCATCTTTTACTCAGAAACACTGCAACACTGCAGTATACAAAGAGAAGTGAAAACTTAAAAATCTTAACTGAGACAAAAAAATGTTAGGGGCTGCCATTGCTATTATAAGGCAACATGTGCAAGATGCTGAGGGTGGTGCCATTGCAAATGTTGCTGAGCAACCCACAGTGAGGAGACAGAGAAGAGTGTACACACCCAGAGTAACCTACCAGGGGCTACATGAACTGGAGATAGTGGAGAGCTATAGAATGGACAGAGAGCTCCTGCAGCAAATTGTTGAGCTGTGCAGGCCATGCATCACACACAGAACCAACAGAGGGGAACCCATCTCAGTGGAAACCAAGGTATGTGTTGGCCTAAGAATACTAGCAAAAGGTACCTTCCAAAGACTAACTGGTGATATGATGGGGATTTCACAGGCATCAGCATCCAGGGTACTGCACCAGTTCCTGAATGCCATGTCAGCACATGTCGAAAAGCAGTATATTTTCCCAATTCCCATGAGGTATTGGCCAGCAATATGCATCTCTTCCAGCAAAAAGCAGAATACCCTGAGGTAGTGGGTGCAATTGACTGCACGCACATACACATCAAAGCACCAGCCGGTGAGCAGGGTAGGGCCTACATCAATCGCATGGGCTTCCACTCCATCAACTGCCAGGTCATGTGTGATGCCCAGGGCATAATACTGAATGTGTGTGCTGGCTGCCCTGGAAGCTACCACAATTCCCATATCTAGCATCTGATGCAGCTGTACCAGACATTTGCCAATGGGGACATCTCTGACGGTCACCTATTGGGGGATGCTGTATACTCACTGAAGCCGTAGCTGATGACACCCATCAGAAATGCACACACACCTGAACAAGAACTCCATAATGAGGCACACGCACAAACACAAAATGTAATCGAGCATGTGTTTGGGATGCTCAAGTGACGGTACCGGTGCCTGGACACATCTGGTGGAGCCTTGCAGTACTCACCAACTACATGTACCCAAATTGTCATGGTATGTGCCATGCTACACAATATGATCCTGTGAAAACAGCTGCAGCAGGAACAGCATGGGGCAGGGCCAAACAGCCCCCACCATTGCCAAGGCCTGCACAGGCACAGTGTGACTCAGAGGAGGAACAACCTGAGCCTGCCCCTGTATTCAGAAGGAGGTGTGCCCAGTATGCCTTGGCAAAGAGGCAACGCATAGCACATACACTGGCTCAGTGGGAACCCTGGAAATGATACCTCTCTCTGACTCGCACATAAAATAAAAGGGATGCCTAACTTGACACTACCTGTTTCCAAACATGTATAGGGAGTGTAGTATGTTGCTTCCGACATAGGCAGCCCTGTAGCACCACCGGAGGCATGATTGCCATGTTTTAAGCAATATAAAGCAGTGCTAAGCAGCATTTATCAATATTTAGTATATGTAAACAAAATTGCCCATGCTAACTAGTGCAATGTTGGGCAACGTTGAGCAATGTTGGGCAAGGTCGGGCAAAGTCGCTCAAAGTTGAGAAAAGTCAGGTAAACATGCTCATATTTGCTTTACTGTTCCTTAAGCAGTCTGGTCTGCCCAGCAAGAAAATAAAAAGCAGTGACAGGGCTTGAACCCAGGATACTGTGCACTATAGTCACAGTACTGAACCACTAAACCATGATAGCATTGCAGTGGCACAGACACAGCAGGACAATTGTACAGTAATGCAAACACAAAGAAATGCTGTATCATGTCCCTAAAGAGGCATATGGGTAACCTCCCCCACAGGCCTATGCAGACAGAAAACATCAGGCCAGGCGGTGTGATGTGGATTGTGTAGGCTATGAAGTCGCAATCTAATATACGTGACATTGGATGCTAGGTTCTGTAGCACAGTAGTATGCCTCAAGCCAGTATGATAGGCAACAGTACAGACTGAAATGGTGTACCATACATAGCAGTGCAGGCATAGCAAATGTGTATAAGTGTCAGGTGAAACCTCATCCTATGTACGCCCACAGTAACAATCAGGTGTGCCCCCGGGTAGAAATGTACAAAGAATAGCTATCCCCCCTGTATGCAGAAATGTTGATAAGTTTATGCAAAGTGTCTCATGGAAGCCCTGCAGGCACAACATGATCCCTGTTGATCTATGACAGAAAGGTGAGCCCTGCTGTAAAATACAACTTGATTTTCCATACACATATAGTATAAAGGTCTATACCGGGCGTGCTTACACACTCCAACAAATGTAGTGGATTTCATTCAGCATCACACTGAAAAATCATACTGGGCATGCTCACACACTTAAAGAAACAAAGCAAATGTCAGGCAGCAACATACTGTAAGGTCATACTGGGCATGCTCACACACAGGCTAAATACGGATGTGATAATAAGGGATCGATGGACAAATGTGGATAGTCATCTCAACTTCCAGAAACACATTCACAAAGTGGTCAGAAAACCATACTATGTGTTCACACAAACTGCCAAGGTCTGTGCATGTAGGTCAAAGGAGGTTCCCACTACTCAGCAGTCATCAGACCCGTCATAGAGTACCACAACACACTTGCGATGAATCTGACTAGGCACGTTCAGCAGCCAGAAAGATCACTGAAGTAGTTTAACAAGAGGATTACTGGCCTCATATAGTTGCCCCATGCAACAAGACTGAATGTAACCCAATCTGTACTCTGTTGCATACTGTCTACTCAGGAGATCTCTGCCCAACAGAAAGGTCCATGTCATGGCTACACTCAGATCTGTTCTGAGTTACAGCTCAATGGCACTAAATATACAAACCCAACTGATATTGCCAACATCCTGGCAGATAAGATCAGTGTTAACTTTACCCCCCTCTCACCCATGAAAGAGCACATCTCCATAATGGAAGACTGCAAAGTTGCTGTCATCATGGCTGCACAGGTAAAAAACACTCTCCAAAGCCAGTATCACAGCAGCCATGGGATCAGATAAATTCACAGGCTGTGTTCCACACAAACCACAGAACAAACAGGCACCACACTGATGTACCATGTGCAGTCATAGCCTCACTTCATGCTTTGTGCCTGTTGAATGGTGCACAGTGATGGTTATCCCACTACACAAGGGTGGAGACACCACGGACCCCAGGAACTAGTGCCCCATTAGCCTGACAAGCCCGCTCTTCAAGGCCATGGAATGTATCATCATACAACATATAAAAAATTACATTTGTAATCCCCAAATCCTGGACCACAACCATGTTGGGTTTGTAAAATGCAGATCATGTCACCTAAACCTGATAGATGACATTGAAGCAGTCAACAGAACCGTCGACAAGGGTAAGGTGGTTCACAAAGCTTATGTTGATCCTGCCACAGCTTACAACACCACCCCACAATCTGAAAATATAGATAAACCCACTAAACTAGGTATAAATTGCTATGTCACAAGATGGGTTGCCAACAGGCTTACTGACAGAACACACACTGTGAAAGCAGCAGACTCCAAGTATGACTTTGGACCAGTGATGAGTGCAGTACCACAAGGTCCAGTCCTGTGTCTTGTCCTGTTTAGTATCTACTTCCCTGAAGTAAACTTTAACATGGAAGGTCTGTGGCTACTGAAGTTTCCAGAGGACTGCAAACTAGGAGACATAATTGTAAACACTAAAGATGTGGACATCCTACAAAAGGGCCTCACTGAGACAGATGGCTGTTGTCAAAGCCATGGGCTCTAGCTCAATGCCAAAAGGTGCATTGTCATCCCCTTTGTTAAAAACTCTGTAGCCAAGAACTACAACATAGGCAGTAGTATACTTAACACTGAAAGTGTGACAAGAGACCTTGGGTCACAGGTGGACACCAGACACAACTGTGATAATCACATCCCCACAGTAGTCAGGAAACCCTGCTATGTGGCACACCTCATCACAAAATGTGTCTCATGCAGAATAGAAGAGGCCATTGTTCCCCACTACTCATCACTCACTAGAACTATAATAGAGTACAACACCACTTTTGCTATGTACCTCACAAGACAACTACAACAACTGGAAAGCCTGCAGCAATACCTCACAAAGAGCATTAGCAGCCTGAAATACATGCCATACACAGACCATCTCAAAATGCTCCATCTGTACTCCCTTGCATATCGCCTACTCAGATGTGTTCACTGCCTAACATACAAAGCTATGTCAAACGCAGAGCTGTTGGACATGCTCCAAGTAAAACCCTCACAACCTCTCTGACCTTCGGACCCAAAACCACGAGTGAAATACAAAAGTGAGGGGTGTACCCATTTACCTTATGAATACCCACACCTTCAGGTTAGTGGCACAGCATGAGGCCTTGGAGACCATGCTAGTGCAACTAACATTGGGCAAAGCTGCTTATCAGATTGCAGCCTGATACAGATCACATACCTTGTCACAGGAACCTCACTCAGTATTCCTGAGAACAGTGGAAAATATAAAGGTCCTATCAAACACCATTATATGAGGTGATTACAACTACCCAAACACTGTGTGGGAGAATTACTTGTGTACAACGTCCTTTGCCCAATGTTTCCTAGAGCTTAAAAGCTCTAACACCCTGGAACAGCTGGTCACCATGCCCACTAGAGGTGACAACATACTGGACATGATCATTACCAACATGGGGTACCAGTGTTCCACAACAGAGATAATATCAGATCATAAAGTAATCACATTGGACATCCACATCCTGCCCCCCCACACCCAGTCAATGAAACCACCATGAAGATATTTTCAAAAGCAAACTGCACACGTCCCAAGACAAAAGTGGAAAGTTCCAAAGCCCTCTTGCTATAGGATAATGGTATACAATGTGCCGAATCAGTTACAAGTGCATCCTATGAGCATCTACAGGTATGCATGGATTGAGACATCACAAATAAAACCAATATGCACTCCTCCAAAAGTAAGAAAACAATCTGGTGGTCATTGCCCATAAATAAGCTAGACAACAGAAGGAGGAAACTAACACCTGATAGAGCCAACTTCACTAAAGGAAAGGCATCACTGATCATTATTAGGAAGAAGCAATGATCGCTCATAAAATAATTCAAGGACACTTTCAAAAGACAAATTGCCAAGGACTGTAAGAATAACAACCACAAAGCCTGCGGTAGCTATACCAGACATGTAGGTGTCAACTTCCAAATATGCTGTAAGCTACTGACAAATGGCAAGGAATACACTGAACCAACTTTCATTGCCCACATCCTGGGGGACAAGTTCAGTGTAAACTTCCCCCCATCACCCCCAAAAGGGCCTGGGTCCATCACAGAAGGATGCAGAGCCCCAGACATCATGGACATACAGGTAAAAACAGCCCTCTCCAAAGCCAAGAACACAGCATCAATGGGACTGGATGGTGTCCCAGGCTGCGTCTTACACTAGGCCCAAAAGGAACTACACCCTCACCTACATTCACTGCCCAGGCTCAATTGTACCACAGGGTATGTACCCAAAGAATGGCATACACTAACAGTCATCCAGCTCCACAAAGGGGGTGCCACAACAGAATCTGGAAACCATTTCCCTATATGTCTACTCAGCCTGGTCTACAAAGCTATTGAGCAAATTGTCATGGAACCCATAAAGAGAGACATTGGGGACCTCCAGACACTGGACTTTACACAACCTCACCTTGTTAAAGGCAGATCCGGACTCCTAAACACAGTTGACTTACTTCTAACAGTTACCAAGGACATAGATGGAGGTGAAAGTAGTCCACACAGCCCACCTGTACCTCACTAAGGACTTTTTACACCATTCCCCACTCTGTCATCATGGACACACTTACCAGCCTGAGCATTACAGCTATGTCACAGGATGTGTGGCAAAGTGGCTCACAGATCAAATACACATGTTCAGAGTTGCGGGTGCCATGTCCGACTCTGAGACAGTCACAAATGGCTTCCTACAGGTCTTGGTCCTGGGACCCCACCTGTTCAGTAGACACTGCTCAGAGGTACAGGCAAGCACGGGAGGAGTATGGCTGAACAGGTTTGCAGATGACTGCTAGCTGTGGTCCATAATTGACTCTATGGCTGACACACACATCCTCCAGAAGGGGCTTACAGAGACAGATACCTAGTGTCAAAACAATGCCCCAAGAATGCCAAAGAATGCATAGTCATCCCTTTGGCTAAAACAAAGTGCAAACAAATTACCACATAGGTGGTACTCCAGTATGTATGGAGAAAGTCATAAAGGCCCTGGGGACACAGTTAGATAGTAAACTCTCCTTTGATGATCACATGGCCAAAGTGTTTAGACATTCCTTCTATGTAGCCCACCCAATGTCACCTAATGTAACCCACTTTGTCTAGTCTGATGAAGTCTGATGATGTCACCATCCTACAAATATACCTGTGGAAAGTAGAACACACAGTAATGTGTATAGTGTGTCATGTAAATGCATACACCTGTAGTATCACAAACCAGTTAGGTAGGGATTTGAATCCTGCACTTGACAAGTGTGTGTGTGTCTGTTTGTGTGCGATCTCCTTGGAGAGGAGCAACCTTTTTGGAGAGTACTCAAACACCTTAAAAGTGGTATACTAATCTTTGTCAGGTCTGATGATGTCACCATCCTACAAATAAATCCGTGGAAAAGAGAGCACACAGTAATGTGTACAGCACATTGTGTAAATGTGTATTTCTGTTGTATCATTAACAAATTAGTTAGGGGTTTGAATCCTGTACTTGACATGTGTGTGTCTGTTTGGGTGTGATCTCCTTGGAGCAGAGCAGCCGTTTTGAAGAGTACTCAAACACCTTAAAAGTGGTATACTAATCTTTGTCAGGTCTGATGATGTCACCATCCTACAAATATACCCGTGGAAAAGCAAACTCACAGTAATGTGTTCATAAACCAGTTAGGTAAGGATTTGAATCCTACATTTGACAAGTGTGTGACCTTCTTGGAGAGGAGCAACCTTTTTGGAGAGTACTCTAACACCTTAAAAGTGAGTACTCAAACACCTTAAAAGTGGTAGACTAATCTTTGTCAGGTCTGATGATGTCACCATCCTACAAATATACCTATGAAAAAGGGAACTCACAGTAATGTGTATAGCGCATTGTGTAAATGTGTACTCCTGTAGTATCATAAATCAGTGAGGTAGGGGTTTGAATCCTGCATTTGATAAGTAAGTGTGTGTGTGATCTCCTTGGAGTGGAGCAACCTTTTTGGAGTGTACTCAAACACCTTAAAAGTGGTATACTAATCTTTGTCAAGTCTGATGATGTCACGATCCTACAAATATACCTGTGGAAAAGAGAACTCACAATAATGTGTATAGCGTGTCGTGTAAATGCATATTCTTGTAATATCATAAATCAGTTAGATAGGGATTTGAATCCTGCATTTGACAAGTTTGTGTGTGATCTCCTTGGAGAGGAGCAGCCTTTTTGGAGAGTACTCACACACCTTAAAAGTTTTATACTAATCCTTGCCAGGTCTGATGATGTCACCATTCTACAAATATACCTGTGGAAAAGAGAGCTCACAGTAATGTGTATAGCGTGTTGTATTAATACATACTTCTCTCGTATCATGAAGTAGTTAGGTAGGGATTTGAATCCTGCACTTAGTGAGTGTGTGTGTGCTCTATGTGTGTGACACTGTTGGTCAATGGGTTGTGGGTTTTGCTTTTACTACTGTATGACACCAGTATGTGCATTGCACATGTGAGGTAGCTGTGTGGCAAATACATATACGTACATGTGACCTCAATTATTGCATGTGTGGGAACTCTGCTTTCTCCAAGAACACATCTGTCATCTTTTCAAGAGTGTGCTGCTGCTTTCCAGACCTTAGGTCACATCTGTATGCTTGTGACAAAGCCAGCCACTGCAGTGATCCCTGGCCTAGGTCATCTGTGTCACACACACTCATTACAGTTTCTATAGAATTGTGTGAGTGAGGGTTTATGGCCGAGGTATATGTCAGACCTGTTCAAATGCAGCAAGGTGTATCAATGATGGCTATTCATTATAGGTGTACAACAATCTTTGTGGATATACATGCAGACCCTTTATTGCTTATGTGATCCACCGAGGGATTTAAACATACCTTTGGAAATGTGATTATCAAAGGAGAGATGACGTACCACTTGATTGCATGTACACATCGGTACCTGTTCTTCATGTTGGTGGCTACTACCTATGTGGTACTGTGAGGATACTATGTTCCGTAAAGGTGGATGACTATGCTTTGGTTGTGGCTTATAGCTTTACACCATGGGTTTGACAACAGGGAGCTGTCTGTGTGATACCCTTGTGGAGGATGTGTGTGTCATCTGGAGAATGCATTATAGGCCACAGTATGCATTACCAGACGTGGACGGACATATCCCCACTGTGATTGCTTGTACCTAAGAGAGCTATATGCCAAACAGGAGTGGTCTCAGTAATGGGTGCAGGTGAATACCACTGGTTACTGGCATAGTATAGTACCTGAAGGATCCAAATGTTACTGTGTGCCCTACATCTGTGTGTCAGTTGTCAAAACATCATTTAACAATTGGTTATGGTCAGGCTGTTGAAGTTATGTATACTACCAGAATGCAAAACAATGACAGATAGTAACAGTATCACCCACAGCATAGTGTCAAACCATGTCATACACACATGTGTAGTCAAGTTCCGAAATGGGTGTAGTACAATGCATACTGACCACCAATCGAGACTATGGAGTGTTACTGTGTAATACAGGGCATGTCACCCTGCCCATGTGTCCACTATGCACGTACATGCAGACAGTGCACCTCCACCATGTTCACAAATGTACACCTGCAAATCTGTTCCACACACATTCCACACATGCTGTCCACTCTCTAACACATGCTGCCAATACTACACACATCAGCCAAGTGGCATGTGGGCGGACAATACACTATTGAAACTAACCCTGGTGTAAACATTACTACATTGACAATCATAGCTTAAATGCATCATGCCTGCTCAGCTACACCTTCAAGCATATCATTACACTCTACTGCTAACAACATGCTAACATTGCTATACTGCTATAGAGTCACCCTGTGCATCAGTACCATGGTAGCTTGTTCCTGCATCGATGTTACGGATGACAGGAGGTGGCACAGGTTTCATCATATGCACAGGGTGTGTTGTTGGTTTGCCAGAGGCCTACAGTGAGCCATAAAATCGACATGTATGTGTGTGTGTGTGTGTGTGTGTGTGTGTGTGTGTGTGTGTGTGTGTGTGTGTGTGTGTGTGTGTGTGTGTGTGTGTGTGAGGGCCAAGTGTACTGCTATGGGCCAATGTTGATGTAATGTGTGTGGGTATGTGGTAGCCCTAGGTGTCTTGTTTATGTTTGTGTGTGTGACCATGTGGCTGCATAAATGGGTATTTGTGTGACAGCCACAGACTGTACCTGCTAGGCTTTACAGATCACCATCTCTGGCCATGGATACAGTACCTGTGCCTGGCAGGGGTGCTACTGACACTATCAGGTACAAAGCCTGACTGAGTACTATCCCCAGAGGTAGATGGATGTACACTGGACCCAGGTCCCTGCTGGGACTGTCCAGAGCCACGTGCACGTGGTCTTCTAGGACAGTCTATGGACAGCCCACCCCCAACATTGCTGGGGCTGGTACTGGCACTACTGGAGCAGCTGTGACTTGAGGGATGTCCGCGGCAACTGCCAGCTGCTGATGTTGCTGGCATACATCCACGTCGATGACTCAACCATCCTGCACTGTCCTGACACATGGACATGACATTGAGGAGGACATCTAATGTCTCACCCCAATGTCTACTAGTGACCTCAGTGTAATGATGGATGGCACCTGCTAGGTCACGGATACTGTCAATTATGGCGGTGTTATGTGCCCTCTGTGCCCTTAGTCCCTGCCTGGTGTACCGTTCAATACATGCCTGTGCCTCCATGACATCCTGGAACATGCGTGAGATTGTAAGACCTGTAGCACATCTGCCAGTGGCATGATGAGCAGCAGTGCTCCGATGAGAACCCCTAGACATCTGTCTATATGGTACCCTTCCAGACATCTGGGTATGGCTGCTGTGTCGGGATGCATGTGCCATAGATACCACTGTCCTGGCCAATGCCGGCTGTACGCTGTCTCTCAGCTAAGGGCATTGGTGATGGATGTATTGGCAGTATGACTGTGTGCATGGATGGGGCGGACACTTGTGCACTGTCGATTGTTGGCCCAACGACAGACCCTGGCAAACATGCCTGTGCCTCAACACACCTATCATCATTATCACTATTATGCTCAGTGACATCAGTTTCCCTGCTGCAGTGAACCAGCCCAAAATCAGCACCTGTGAGAGGAAGACAGGAAACACACTTTACGACCTGTACATGATGTCTGCACACATGCACACATGCACACATGAACAAATGCACACATGCACACATGAACGCATGAGCACATTCACACATGAACAAATGATGAACACATGCACAAATGCACACATGAACACATGCACACATGCACACATGCACACATGCACACATGAACACATGAACACATGCACACATGCACACATGAACACATGCACACATGAACACATGCACACAAATACACTCCTCACAAAAACACACACACACACACACACACACACACACACACACCACCAGCAATCCAGAACATACTCAATAGCGTGTGATGGTGGGGTACAGTATCACAAGCCAAACATTTATATTAAACCTGACAGCATGCAGGATGTGTGTTGCTCAACAGCATGCAGTGTGGGTGTAGACAGCCCTTGCTAATAACAGTACACATGGCTTTGATGCATGTGTGTTTTGTTCAGTGATTGGCCTCACCCTGGAATGCAATGTGTACATGGACACAACATTGCTGTGCAAGTATTAAAAGCTCTGCAATGTCCTGTGCACCATCACTCACAGGTATACATACCATGGCTGGATGTGTATCAGTGTGTCACATAGATATCCATTTCTGATTAGAGCATCTGTGTCTTTAGCAGATAATTGTGGACACAGGTTTAGCACATGCATGCTATGTGTACACACAGGATGAGTGGTGCATGTATACCTGATGGAATACCATTACCCAACATAGCCATTGTACAGTGGTTATGGTGAGTGTGGGACATATTGTGGACATGCCAGTGCCAGCCATGACATGGCATGCTACCACACAACTGCAACATTAATCATCACACATACACAATGTGTTTCATGTGACCTATACACTCAATAGCATTACAAGACATATGTGTGTCACTTTGTACAAATGGTGATTGCTATGCATATTGTGTTTATGTGCATATGTTTGCACACACATAACATTGAGGTGCATATCAATTAATGATATGTGTAGTACTGTGGCCACTGTAAATGGATGGGGTGTAGTACCATGAGACATCATGCAGCATCATGTGGTCACTCAAGGCTACTAATGTGTGCCAGACCAGCACATAGCATGCTGTACCTGAACTGCAGTACCATGGCTACATTCACCATTTCATGGCCAGTTGTTACATGGGTTTATAACGTGCCCAATAGGGGGCATTGCCTAACATGAATGTATTATGTGTTGAAGAGTGTCGCACAGCCACATGAGAGGCCTCTACCCCTCAGGTATATTATGTGTGCTGTGTGGATGACATTTGGGATACTGGAGTGTGACCTTACAGCAGGTGTCTGAATACGCCATGTGTAGCATGTTAATGTGTACTGCGTATGACACAGCTGTGTATGTTGTGTGCATGTGTATCAACTCTGCCTATCCAACGTCCACTGCAGTATTGCCACAATTGTGTGGGATGCTCTGTGTATTGCATGTGTTTGGGGCAGCTACTCACGTTACTAAGATGTGCATAGTCTCACAACAAACATGCACAGCATGCATTATGCGCTGGTGTGTGACGTGTACATAGCCTACACCTCACCTATGACATGCACATTTAATTAGCAATATTAAATGTAGAACACACTCACCAGCATGGGTCTGCTGCCTTGCTGTCACACCAGTGGGACCTACAAGGATATGAGACAGTTTGTCATTGGCAACAACTGTGTCATTGCTATTGTGTGTTTGCAATCTTACAGTAGTACGACTGTTGACAGTCACAGGCCTGCAGATTATATTTCTAATTATTATTATTGCACAACACTAGACACCACATCTTGTAACTGCACAGTACACATCTCACATAAGCATGATCTACCAATAGAGGTAACAGTAGTGTACAGCTATGCCATGTTACCCGCACGCTCCATGTCAACTTGCTGGGTGCATGATGATGCATGTTAGTTGTTGTTGTTGTTGTTGGCCAAGAGCCGCCTGGCTGAGGAGCAGCTCCTCCACTCTGATGAGGGGGGATGGATGGCTATCCCACCACCTGTGGCAAACTGTTGTCTACGGATATCAAATGCACACTGCCGGACATGTCTCATTAAATCACTGCAGTGATGGTGTACCTGCTCATATGTCCGGTTATGCATGCTTATGTCATTTACCTTACAGACAAGATCTTGCCACAGTGCAGTCCGCTCATGCTGGTCCTGGCTGGTTCTTGAGAACAGCAGGGCGTAGTGCTGAACCATGGTGGCTGTAATCACTTCCTCCTCTGCTGGGCTATATGAGGGATTACATTGGGGAGCCATGACCCTGGAAGACAATGAAACAATATGTGTGAGCAAGTCAAGTGGCACACTTAACATTCTAAAGTACAGATATCAATTAACTGCCATATATAGCAACCTATTGGCTGTCAAAGGATACACACTTTTAATACCACATATCAGTGTTCAACGCACAAATGCCTGACAGTGCCTGGCACACTCTATATATCAAACCATGTTTTACACAGTAACAAAGATAAACCAGTATGTAAAACTATACAACAGTACATGGCACACTGTATGCAACACAATGCACCACCTAGCCACAGGGGGTATATATCAAGCTAATGCATAATGTAACATGTAATCCATTGCAATGATTGTAAAGTCCATTTACAGTATTACCAGTATACCACACTAGTCATTGATGGCAAACCCCTGCCTAACATATGTGCTCATTCGTTAATATAGGTGGCATACTGCTGTACTAAACTATACATGTTGCTAGATACGCACCTATATCCTGCAACACATATATGACCGAGGCCGTGGTACAGGCATACACACACACACATCAGACATACATACCAGACACAAAGGTATGGCAACCCACATGACCTTTACCTGTGTACCATACAGTACTGTGGGTCAATAGTTACAAGACCTTATGCCTGAGGTATGTCATCTGTGAAGACTACGGGGAACAAACAAAACAATGGTTCCATGACATGTGGACATACACCATACTGTGCTGTTTAGGCATACAGCTTCAAGCAGTACTACAGTTCATTCAGGGGTTGGATTCACCAGCAGTAACACTCAATAAGCATACATGTACTGCTGTAGCCTAAAATGGGACACCCCAGTTGACACCAACAGACTACTTCAGACCATCTGGCATACTGCTTTTTCTGCCTAGCAATAGCATACACATCTTTTGCTGGGATCACAGCTAGGACACATAATACCATGACAGAAACAGTTTCCCACTTAGCTATCACACATATACAGAACTCTGATACATTCACCAATACATTCACCATCACACTCAGTCAACCTTACATAGCAATTATTGCAACAAGTACATGTGGGTGTGTATCGGTTCATAGGTAGGTTATAGGCTATTGGCCCTAGGACCTATAGATGTCTAGCCATGCGCTACCCTAGCCTTTGACACACAGGTAATTTCATTTCACGTGGCTCTGTCAAGCAGAGCCACAGAGGTGATTCCCGGGCTGTATTTCCTATCTCCCATACAATCATCAGGATTATATATGATGACTGCAAATTAGGAGCTTTGTTTGCTATTTATAGGTGGTTTGTTCCAGAGTATGGGATGTCTCTGAGATAGGGATCTATCCCTCCAGCATGTGCTGTTTATTGAGGTGACAAGGTTTAGGTCCCTAGAGCATGTAGCTCATAGGGATTGTGATCTGTTTACGTGGAACATGTCCAACAGCTCTGGGTTTCACATAGCTTTGCATGTTAGGCAGAGGTCACCTCTGGGTAGGTGGTATGCGACACAGTCTATCTGTGGTTTTGTGAGACGGTCTGCATAGGGCATCTGTTTGAGGCCCATATTACACTTTGCGAGGTATGTCTGTGTCCTTTCCAGTTGCTGTAGATGTCTTGTGAGGTACATACCACATGGGGCATTGTACTCTATAATGGGTTTTATGTGTGTGGAGTAGAGGGGAACACTGACCTATATTTCCCTGGATGACACACCTTTTGTGATGATGTGTGCCACGTAGACAGATTAAATGACTAGTGTGGCACTGTGACTATCAAAGGGAAGACTACTGTCCACCTGTGTCCCATGGTCTTTTATCACACCTTTGGTGTTAAGTAGACTACCACCTATGTGGTAGTTAATGGGTACTGAGTTTTTGCAAGGAGGGATGTCAATGCATTGTCAACATTGAGCTTGAGTCCATGGCTTTGTCACCAGGCATCTGTTGCGGTAAATATGACCCTGTCTCTCTCTCTCTCCTCTCTCTCTCTCTCTCTCTCTCTCTATATATATATATATATATATATATATATATATATATATATACATACATATAAACATCCATTGGTGTACATATAGATATACATATAGGCACATATACAGTCCACCTTTCATGGTGGGAATATCAAGTATGAGAAGGTTGTGAGGTATACAGTTATGTCATAATATTGCACAGTGTTGTGCGGAATGCATTGAAGGTGTTCTCAGCCCATGTAGCTTTAGCAGGCCTCACTGGCTGCAACACTGCAAACCTGATGAATCATACCCACAGCGTTTAAACACCACATGTCATATACCAGCACTGTATGCTGTCTGGTTTGCCACACACTGCAACCTACATAGAAATATGCACATAACAACCTTCAACAACATATATATATATATATATATATATATATATATATATATATATCTATATATATCTATATATATCTATATATATATATATATATATATCCACCTTTCACAAACAGTTGCAGTATGTCCCTTGCTCTATGCACATGTACAGATGCTAATATATCTGACACAGACAGATCTCCCCGTATGTGTGTGCCATACACACACAAGGACCACACTGTTGTAAGTCCATGTACCTCATGGCTGACCTTTTGGGCCTTGCTGCAACATGAACAGGTGTCACATGTGAGCACACAGTAATATTAGAGGGTGTATATATAGCTGCAAATGCTAAATTAGTATACTAGCCTGGTACAGCTGTTGCCAGTGCTAAGCTACACGTTAATATGACTATCATGCATTTGTTACTCTGTCACATCCATGTTTGCATAACTGTATGCACTACTCCCCCAAACAGACATTGTGCACACTACTGTACAGAACACAGATAACATGGATCAGATGTTTGACATTTAATGCTGAACTACATATGTCACAGTCATATCCCACTGCACACAGCTACACACTGATTTCTCCATGGCAGTATTTATGCAGGACATCTGTGCATAGACACGTACTGCTGCCACATATGGATGATGCAATCTATGTAGAGTACTCTTCAAAAACATCTACTACATGCCAATAAATACATATCGGTTACATACCTTTCCTTTGTATGTGTTTGTAGTAGTCAGTTCCGTGTGTTTTGTATACTTTGTTTTGTTTATATCTTATTTTTTTTCAAAATATTTTTTTCAATATATTATATTTTTCAATATATTTTTTTCTATATATTTTTTTTCAGTATGTATTTTTTTCAATATATTGTTTTTTTCAATATATATTTTTTCAATATATTTTCTTTTTTTCAATATATATTTTTTTCAATATATTTTCTTTTTTTAATATATATTTTTTCAATTAATTTTTTTTCAAGATTTTTTTTCAATATATATTTTTTCCGATATATATATTTTTCCAATATATTTTCTTTTATATCTTTTTTGTTTCCTGTTGCTGTTGCTATGGTCTGTGTCTCTCTGTATCACTCTGTAACACACTCTCTCTCTCTCTCTCTCCGTACCTGCAATGAAATGATTGCATGTGTGGACAGCTAGTACAGCCTGCTTTTATAGGTATCTGCACATGTGCATGTGATGGCCTCTGTACCAATTGTTGGCCACCATTTGGCAATTGCATGCAGCCTGCTGTGTGGTACTTGCAGTACTCACTGTCATAGCAACCAAATGCTATAAATTGCTAGGTCAGGTAGGTGTAGCCCTTTCAGCTTTCCAAAGTGGGGACCATGCTTGTTTGCTGTGGACACCGTTGTGTAAGTCAGAAGGTTTGTGTACTTCTTGTATCTAATGCTAGGGGTGTAGCCAGTGATTTGAATGTTGTACTCAGACCTGAATGTTGCCACGTCCAGTACACAGCTGTCAGTGTAGAATTGTACTCACCCCTACAAATGCTAACACAAGATACATGGGAGTATGTAGTTTCTTTTCTACTTATGCAATTAGCTGCCATACATACATAGTTATTGAGATGTTTTCATTTGGCACATGAACTGTTTGTGAACTGCTATACTGTGAATATTAATGTACTCACTTCTGCACAGTTTGTGTTTCTTTTTGTTGACATCAACACAGGATGCTCATGAAAACTGGGCAATTCCAGTACTGAGTATGCCTACCTACATCCTTGCTGGACCTTGAAAGCACAGGTATTTTGTACATTTGGGTGGGGATTGTCCTGCTATGATACTGTGTGGGGTTGTAAAGTGCTGCTGTAACATTATTTTCTGCTAAAATGGCTGGTTCTGTTATCACAGTCATGTAATGCAATTCCACAACAACTGCTGGTAAAGTTCCACAGAACAGGTTTTGTGTTATGGCATTCCTATCTTACCTTTACATTCACTCATTCTGATGCATGATATATATATTTCAGCAACAACCTTCTGTATGTCTACTGTGGCTTAGTGGTACTTCATACAGTCTAGTGTGTCCAAGGTCTGGGGTTTGAGACTGACATTGGTGTTTTATTTTGCTGCTGAGCTGAACAAGGTCCCTCACATGCAGAGTGACTAAGACACTTTTAAGCAGTTGTAAGTGGGTTTGCATGGGTTTGTGCGACGCTTAGCAATACTTAGCTAAGTGCACACTTGCGCAAACCCGCTAACTACTGATTAAAAGTGCTTACTCCCACTAACCCCGCGCTCATTTCTTTGAAAGAAAAGAAAATGGGGAGATAGGAAAGTGGTGAAAAAGGGGCACAAAGAGGGAAAGACAGTAGGGAAAAGAGCTCGGGATGTGCAGAACAGGTGTAGGGAAGGTCCATAGCTAACCATTTCTTTAACAGCAACAGCTGTGCATATACTAGTAATTTGGAGGGAAATTTGAAACCTTCCACCCCTGAGAGAGGGGTGAGGGCAACAAAGTATGTTGTACTGCCAATTAAATTTCAGTTTATGTGTCCAGCGGACATGTGTGCAAAATGGGCAGCTATGTATGGGGCGTAATTTTTTTGTGGGAGCAGATTGCCCATTTTTTTCAGGTGAGAGTGGAATGTGGGGTAGGGGAAGTAGGTATATTTTGGGAGGTGGGTTGGGAAGGTAAACAGACAAGACAAACAAGATGCATACAGGGGTAGAATATGACACACGGGGTGGGTGAACACCGTTGATGGGGAAGGATGTTTGGAAATCGCAAGCCCATGAGCCCACAGATGGCAACAGTGGAACTGAGATCCCCACCCATGGACAGCCACCACTGCACCTTCACAGCCCGGAGGGTGGCTGTGCTGGGGGCTGCGTAGGAGGGGCAGGCTCACCCGTGAGTCGGGCCACTCTTGCCTCGAGCTGGCATAGAGGATCAGAGACTGAACGCTCGATCTCCCTATGCACCGCAGCCCGGACCGTTTGGAATGTGATAGGTGGCCCTCCTCCGGCCACGCTTGCATGGGGGGGTGAGCCCCATCCCCTGCAGTGCTTCCACCTGAAGGTGGCACATGACCAATGGAGGAGAAGGTCCCGGGCTGGGCACCGTACCTGCTGGTGCCAGGTGCAATCGCCAGCTGAGGTGGGACAGGTGGGTCCGCTAGGACTGACCTTCCATTTAGGAGGATTTAATGACAATATGGGTTAGTAATAGCCAACAGCATTCCAATTTAGGAAAAATGAAGTGTTCTTTGAAGCATTCCAATTTAGTTGTAACAGCATACAGTAGTATTCCCATTAACCCAACACACCAGAGTTCCAACAGTTGAACAGCAAGCATAACACATGCATATATAGAACAACAGTGGACACTCCAACAGCATGCAGGATTGATTGGTGGCAACAGGCTACCAAGATTGTGGTATGTGAACAGGGCACATGCATCAAAGTAAATGCAGATATTTATAAACCAACATGACATGTGTCCCAACAAATCAGCCTCATTTGTGATATGATGTCACTTGTGTTGGACTACAACTACATCTCCTTTTAAGGAGAATTCTTCAGGCAGACTAGGGGAGTGGCGATGGGAGCAGCTTGCGCTCCCATCTTCGCGAACCTAGTCATGGCTGAATGGGAATCAGAACATGTGTTCAAGAGTTCCTTTCACAAAGACATTGCTTTATATGTCAGATATTTGGACGACATCTTCATCTTGTGGAAAGCTTCAGAGGACAGATTACAGGAATTTATGGTATATTTGAACAACACCGTGGAGTTTTTACAATTTACTTTTGAATACAGTTTCAAGGAGATCTCCTATCTGGATGTACTTTTGAGTAACAATGGTCATGGGTTTACTTCGAGAATTTATAGAAAACCTACTTTCTCGAATGATTACGTCCATTTCAGTAGCAACCATCCACCCTACGTATTCCACAATGTAATCAATGGACAATGTATACGTGCGGCGAGGATGTCATCCAATACACACATTTTGGAATCCGAACTCAACATTATTAAGGAGATGTTTATCAGGAGAGCGTATCCTGAAAAGATGGTCAACGAAGTTATTAAATATGTTCACAACGAATGGGGTAGAAAATATCCACCCTTGTTAGGTTCATACCAAAAATCCCCTAAGGAGAGTACATTCAGTACCCCCATGGGTAGGGTTTGTGTCTTCATGTATTCCCCCAGTACACATATTATCTAGGAAATTTTGGAAAAACATTGGATGACCTTGATGGTCATGGACAAGGACCATATATTGGACCCTATACCGAGATGTGTGTTCAAAACAGCCTCCAATTTGAAGAGGCTGTTGGAAAGAGGTAGCCATTTCAAACAAAATACTAACAAAATATATGGCACTGTTAAATGTGGAAATTGTAAACAGTGCAAATACATAAATTTGAGTAAGACCATAACACTTGGTGACATCTGTCGTACCATCATTAGATGTAAAAGAGGAAATTGTAAAACCAAACAGGTTGTATATTTGGCTATCTGCACAAAATGTAACGCACATTATATAGGTAAAACGGAGAGACAATTTAACAGGTGCATTTACGAACATTTGTACAAAATAGGGAAGCAGGACACTAAAAACGCACTATATAGGCACATTTTAGACAAAGGAGATGATCATAGCTTCCTTTTTTCCATTATTGAACAGGTAGATTATACACCCTTTGGAGGGGACTGGAAAATGAAACTGGCATCATGTGAAAGCAAATGGCAAATTATAACAGATTCTACGAGACCGCCTGGTCTCAATGATTTTATTAGTATAAAACCTTTCCTAGCATTAGAATAAACATCACAATTGGTACACACTGTAAATTTAATATATAAAAAGACATGAGTTTTTTGGAGTGGTCTGCTATTTCTAATATTTTTAACATTTTTAATATTTTTAACATATTCAATTTATATGTAAAGTTCATATTGTGATTAGTGTTTTAGTGCAACATAGATTTTTCTAGTATGTATCTTTAAATTTTTTTGGCGGTCTTTTATTTGATTGATTAATTATCTAAATTGATTGATTGTGAGTAGCTGTGTATATATACCATTTTTAAAATATGTCAGTTGTTCTGAGGAAGGCTGGGGTACAGCCGAAAGCGCTCAACTGGATTTGTTTTTTACGGCCGTATTGTGATTTTCAATAAACTGGTTATAACTATTGTCCTGTGGAACGAGCAGTACACATTCTTCTACCATTGAACTGTTCTTGTGTCCCAACAAATGTTATGAGATTAGACATACCCATTGAGGTGTGGAATTGCATTGTTTATGCACATACAGTAGGGTGTAAAAAGATACCTCCATTAACAACTTATATATACTTATAGTTTACACTACATTCCTATTGACTGCAGTTATATATCCCCTACATGTATTATTACACTAGGCAATGTCCGTTAAATTGTGAAATGGATTTTGCTAGTTCTTGATATACCTGACCTGTATCTGACATACAAACTGTCCTGGATGCAGATGTTACTGCTACATATTTATATATTTCATTTATATGTATATATCTACATATCTGGATGTGTTCAGGTGACATTATCAGGTATATGTTAACAGCCCCCTACATTTCTAGCAGCACACTGACATTTCTGGGGAACACAATAGCAAGCTACTCATGTGCCAGATTAACCTGTACATGCCGGCCATGAACCGACAGTTGAGGACTGTATATATGCTTAACAGCTACTGGCACTCCCTTCATCCACTTTATATGGGCCTACCCATGTGTGGGTTGAAAGCGCTTAATACAACAGTACTATTTCTATAATGCAAGGGTACAACAACATATGAAGAAAGTGACACGGACACACTCCAGGAATTATACCTTTATTAATTACATTACACACTTTTCTAGTGGCTCTCATTTATTTGATATATCAGTGCATGCAGAGGTCTTTTATTCAAGATATATTATACCTTTATTAATGGGTTACAACACCTTTTCATGCTGTCTTACTTATTTTATATAACAGTATATGCAGAGAAGTTATTCAACACTTATTATTCCTTTATTAATGGGTTACAACACTCTTTTTCAGGTTCTCTCACTTCTTTTATATGACAACACATGCAGAATAATTACTAACCTGCCTGGTGGCGCAGCCTATCTGCATAGGCTTGCTAATTCACAGCACGGACACCTGCAGCTGTGAAGTAAATGAAGGGATATTGAGACATATCTATCCATAATATAGACTACAATAGCAATTCTTACATACTTCATTCCATGGCTACATACTCAGTAGTGGAGCATTTTCCATTTCACGGGCCTCCTGTATCCACAGTCCTCCTTGCGTCTCTTCAGGTCTGAGTAGTAGTGTCTGACCTACTCACCAGTCCAAGGGATGCCTGTGGCACTGGTGAGATCATGTGTTAGATGGTTCCAGGCTTCCACTTTGTACTCAGTGCCCTGAAACTGGCCCTGCAGGAGTCTTGTATCATGATGATGGACGAGGAGCCAAACCATTACTTTTGACTCCTCAATGCCCCACCGTTGTGCTTGAAAATGAAAGCCCTCTCCAACACCTGCCATACTGTCTGCCAATGGGAGCTACAAACAGTTATAGCAATTATTCCCGCCTATGGAGCTTAAATATGCCTCATTTTCCACACTTATTTGTGATTGTCCGGTTTTGAAAAATCTCAGCTAAAAGCAAACCTGCTTAGCAATGGGTAAACTTCCATTAATATATATGAGTGTGCTGGAAATGCATACATATGTAAAGCTGTTATGGCTTACTGGTTTAGTACTGTGATTATGGTGGACAGTATCCTGGGTTCGAGGCCTGTCACTCCTTTTTATTTTACTACTAACCAGACTGGCTAGGAGGTGTGGCTGTGTTTAGCCGACTTTGCTCAACTTTGCCCAACATTGCTCGACGTTGCTCTACGTTGCCCCGACGTTGCCCAACATTGGGCTAGTTAGAAGGGTGCACAGCTCCGTGCGAACATGTTTTGTTTGCACTAGTTGGAGCAATGCACACAGTTCCGCGCAAAGCTATTACGCTAGTTAAAGCAGTGCTAAGCTATGAGTAATTATACTTAACTGTGCTTAATACTAGTAAAGTTTGCTTAGCAGTGCTTCACATTGCTTAAGATACGTTACTTATGCATTTATCAGTATACATGACCATTCCACCTTCTTATACATATATACATATATATATATATATATATATATATATATATATATATATATATATATAAAATCGTTCACTATCACATAGGTCATTTCGATGCATTTTACTAAACTTTAAAAGGTAAATGTCAGGAATTCTTTTTATGCACACATTTCCTACAGAAAATAGAAAGGGGAGTGGTGTGAATCGAATCGGGAATGCCTCCTCTTTGTGCGAGGGCTCTACCACTACACTATTGCTATTTCACTTAATTTGCATATAAGTAGTTTATTATCCTCTTCGATGTCTACACTGCTAACTGTAGCTAAGCAATAGGCAAACCCACGCATACACGCGCAAATACGGGCAGCTATATCAGGAATAATAAAAAAAAAAAAAGGAAAGCTTTACATTTTAAACTTGTACAGGGATTTAGAATGTGGGGGAGTGTAGTGTTAGGTATGTAGACATTTGAGCAGACTCACTCATTTCAGTTGACATTTTCAGTTTACGCACTTGCAGGGGTGTGAATATTTGGACTGCTCGGCAGTCTGACATGCCCCCTGCACTCGTGCATGCTCCGTGTTAGCCTTAGAGTTGAGTCAGCGTGCCCTCATGAATATGCATGATGCGCTGACATCATACTCTTAGACTGCAGTTTCCATGTAAGACTTAGTCTTACATGGAGGATTAGTGAATCTCGGCCATCCTTAATTCTTAAGCTGGTTTGACATTACTATAATTTCCATAGCACCAACTAGCAAAAGAATTAAACTGCAACTATATCAAACTTTCCATCTTCAAAACATGGAACACTATACTACCTCTCATAAAATGGAACAAATGGGCAAAATGTGGAACATTTAATAACAACTGGGTGGAGCTCACAACATGGTTAAAATGTTACTTTATACTTTTTCTGCCACATACCCAGTTCTTCATCTGTTAAGGGCTGTCATGAAAAACAATTCAAACTGCAACTACAGACAGTCAACCAAAGCAACCCCCCCCAAAAAAAAAATATATCAACTTTAGTCCGTATCAAGCAATTAAGAAATACAGGTAAGAGTAGGTTTGCAATATCATGAATACTATACCATACACTGCAGACATTTACAACTTTCCATCTTCAAAATGTCAAATAATACAGTATCCTGCACAATGTGAACATATGAGTAAAAAGTGACACATTTACTAAATTAGGAAGGGGGGCCAACCCAAGTTTTAATTTCAGACCTTCACATTAGTAACACTTTATTCCACAAATTATTCCAACTCCTAGAACTTAGGCAGGCATTTTTACATGGGGCACTTCTTAACATTCAGAGTGTTCCCTCATCACAAATACAAACCTTAGTTTATCTTGTGCTTGCAACCTAATGTATTTATTCATACTTCCCAACCTCTTAGCACAAGAAATATGGACAAAGCCTAAATTAATGAGGGGGGCTAAGACCAAAAAGATAGTGACATATTTTAAACACTGGTCTTATAAACTTCATTGTTGGAATAACAGGATTTGTGATAGGAAAAATTTTCGGAAGGATATGAAGTCTGAAACTCAAATGTTTGTCATTATTTAGTGACTGACTTGCCACAGAACAATGACCGCTTCAGTAGTCTGTCCAAGTTTGTGCAAGCACCAAAATGAAACATTTCTCCCAACAACCCCTTCAGCAGCCTGTCCAAGTTTGCACAAGCATCAAAATGAAACATTCCTCCCCAACGACCTCTTCAGCAGTGTCCAAGTTTGCACAAGCACCAAAATTAAATGTTTCCCCAACAATCTCATCAGTAGTCTGTGCAAGTTTGCATAAGTACCAAAATGAAGTCTTTCACCTACTGATTACTTTCTAGTTATATAAAATAACCCTACTTACTTGAGAGTCTCAGACTTGTTGTTTTTCTCTGCTCAACAAATGCTGCAAAATGTGCCCATGGTGAGCTGAGGTATATAGTATTTTCTGAAACCTAAACTGCTCACTGTGGGCACCAATGATATAGCCCATGACATTGTCTCTCTAACACCTTGGCACCACCCCTTCTACCTGTACAGACAATCCCAGGTCTTTTGGGGCAGTGCACGATGAAGATTATGTAAGTGGGGGCAGGAGACACACAGGAGTGTCTTTGACATCCATTAGGCATATGCATGTACACATTATTGGTTTCCAAAAATAAGTAAATTAAAAATAAAAATAATAGACTCTTTTTTTTTTACATTGGCAGATTTTGCCCTGGATCAGTGGCTGCATGTGATTTGCATTTCTTTGGGGGGTCTAGGGACCGAGGCACTCAGCAGGGCACGCAGTTTCACAGGGGATCACAGGCCCTCCTGTGCCCCCCTGTAGTGCCACCACTGTGTGCCTGTGTGTGTGTGTGTGTGTGTGTGTGTGTGTGTGTGTGTGTGTGTGTGTGTGTGTGTGTGTGTGTGTGTGTGTGTGTGTGTGTGTGGACTGTTTGCATATAGTGTCACTTTTCAGAACAGATGAACATAATAGCCACAGTGTTGGCCACCCCAAAAAACACTTGACTGAAAATGAAATTGAGCATGGATGTTGTTATTCCAGCATATTTTATTGTTTATTTAAGAGATATGCCACCCAGGTGAAATGGGCACAGTCTGACTGAACCAAGATTTTAACCTTCCAACTTATAGGATAAGCAGTCCAGGCTTGTATTAAAGTGGAAGGTGCTGACTATATGCACTATCAAAAGCTAAGGAATTGTTAATTTGGGCTAATGTGCCCTCTGAAACACAAGCTATGAAATTTTATTACTGAATGTTTACTTCAAGTATGTAGTGATGGCACAAATATTTGATTAATAGCATATTTTAACTTTGTGGTTAGAATCACTTATCCCCTGAGTTAAGGTCTGTGGACTCTAATAGAATTTAAAACCACACTAAAAAAAAATCTTAAATATGAGTCTGAGTGTACCTGTTTCAGGGATGCAAGTTAAAGAATGAAGAATCACAACACCTGCACAATAGTAACCCTGGGATTTACTAATGACCACACTAAGTGTACACCATTCTGAATGAACAGACAACACAAGCATAACTCATACCTTCCTCCTAAATTTATTTTTTCTGTTGATTTTCTTGCATCCTTAAATATCAAGGGAGATTCATAAAGGTTATCACAAAGTGCAGACTACATGTACACCACTTAGTGTAGGTATTAATGAATCTGTTCTGGCCCTCTTATACAATTAAACACATCAAAATTCCTGTTATGAATATTGAAAATACTGCTATTGGTGAAAACATGTTACAAATATTGCAAATATTAGCTTTTGGTGAACATATTCATTTTCTCTTACTGTAAGTAATATAAACTTTCCAAAAAGGTTAATCCTACTGTTAGTAAAAGAATGATTGTACTTATATGTCTGAATACTACCTTTGTTTAACACTGCTTATACTTCTGAAAGATATGCTGCAATGCCATTTTAGTTTCCGGCTCCCTTGGAGACTGGGCTGTGTGTGAAAAGAGTCAATCAACCAGCCTACCTATCTGGCAATCAACCTGCAATAACTAAATAAATAAACTTGAAGTAAACAGAAAAAGCAAAATGAGTGATATCCTAGCAGTGGTTAAATTTAAGACGGGACTCCCAGGTAAGTTACATGAACAGGCTTTTTCAGTGTGTCCATAAGAGTAGTGATAAACTGGTGGCTCTAACTGAAAGATGAATAACTAATGAAGAACTGTTTAGAGCTGAGCATGTAACTGAGAATGTCCAGATGTAGAATTTAAAGAAAGAAAGAAAGAAAAAAGAAACTGTTAGCTTAGAACACAAACACATAAAGGCAGCACATCATCAAATAAGTCTGGAATAAAATAAACATTTTACAAGCAAAAAATCAACAGGGAATCTAGTAGAGCACTGTGGGCTGCTTGCAAAGATATGAGGTGTGGGAGAAGATAAAACTACACCATCTTGGGGTAAGAA
Source organism: Protopterus annectens (assembly GCF_019279795.1). Taxonomy (NCBI): domain Eukaryota; kingdom Metazoa; phylum Chordata; order Ceratodontiformes; family Protopteridae; genus Protopterus; species Protopterus annectens. The sequence continues at coordinate 673,435,248 of NC_056746.1, forward strand.
AGAAAACAACCAACATTTGAGAAATGTATACAGAACAATCCAAGACAAACCTGTTAGCAGCTGAAGGTGCTCCATGAAAAATAAAGGCAATCACAAGCCACCATAGACATCCAAAAGACTCTTAAAATCCTTTATAAAACGAACCCTCGATAAAAAGGAAATATTTCTAACAAAATTCTTGTAGAAGAATATGTAAAGTCACAAAAAGATGCACCATTCATGATGGATAAGTGCTTTCAGGTTTTCCCTTCCTCAGATCCTGCAGAGCAGAAATTATGGTACTTCCTGGTGCTCGAGAAAAGATGTTAAACAAAATACAAGTTCCAAGAACCTACAGGAACTGTACCAGAGGTCCTTGTCTGACACTATTCTAATCTGCACAAGGGGCATGCCCATATTTCATGGCATTGTTTAAACTTCTAGTCAGTGTGATGAATGGGATGAAGGTTGAATTGAGACTGTTTCCTGCCTGTGTACATTACAGAGGTATAGACAAGACACTTGCCTTTTGATATCTTTTATTACACCATAGACAATAGTATTTTGATATATTTTTGTAACACAATAGACACTTGTCTTTTGATATCTTTTTTTAATACCATACCAAGATTAGATACACTAGTCATTAGTGCAAAGGTAATTAAATGAGATGAACCTGAAATCTGTTTTGCACTGTAGTGTGCTCCATGCTTGTGACTCAATGTCTCCGTGACAATACAACACTACAAACCAGAAAGATGTATTGATACATCATGCTAATAATATCAGCATTTCTTAGTAAGAAAACACAGATTGATTTTTAAATGAGAAAACTATGTTAAATAGAACTAAACCAGTTTCTATTCTCTTAAAAGCTGTCAGAGAAGTATGGCACAGTATACACTTTCCACATGGGTATGCAAAAGATTGTTGTGCTGACTGGTTATGACACAGTGAAGGATGCTCTTATAAACCATGCAGACGAATTTGGAAACAGAGGGCGTTCACCACTTTTTCAAAATGCATTCAAAGACCATGGTAAGATTTATCTTCTGAAATGAATAATTTGTGATGCATTTGAATGTAAAATCAGATCAGAATGTTGGAATGTTGTAGTAAAAGCTTCCTTAAATAGTAGTAAAAGAGTCCCTACCTAGTACGTCTAGAACTGAAGTAAGTCTGCTGTTGAAAAGATACGTACATCAAGAACTAGAACGCCATTGTAGAGACATGTTAGCCAACAGCACTGACAGTGATCAGGGGTTCAAAGCTAGCCAGGAGAAATGGACTGATCATGAAAATTAAAGACCTGAAATTCCTCAACTATCATGATAGATTCCCAAAACTCTTCTAATACACAGTGGCATAATGACTGTTCTAAGATGATGTCTCACTTTACATGCCATAAGAGAGACAGCCCTATTTGATAAGATATTTCTTCACAAAACCAGTGGCTGAACAAATATCAGCACTAAGGACCTACATTTACAGCAAAAATTAAACAAACCTTACCAATTTACATGTTCCTAGCTCAATCTTTCTCCAGCATATGGAATAAGTTACTACTGCAGGTCAAAGAAAGTATTTCTTTGACTGTGTTTAAGGCTATTTTTGATGACTGCATAGGTAGACATAAAATTACACCAGAGTTATCGTGCACAGTACTGCTAAATTTGGGAAGTGAGCACTATTAAGTGCTTGAAAGTGATGGAAGAACTTTTAAATGTGTCTACTTGAAGAGATATATATATATATGTATATATATATATATATATATATATATATATATATATATATATATATGGCTAGGCACCTTAGTATCCCTGTAATCACTTACCTAGTATTGGTTCTTTCTTCCTAAGTTCCTATCCAGTGGGCAGATGTCCTTGCAGGAGATAAAAAATGAGGTCTTGCTAAGCCTGCCAAATTATCAGTAAGAGTTCAGAGTATTAGCTGCACCTAGAACCATACATTTAAATGGGCAATTAATGTGGCAAGGAATGCATGTGCTTCACAATAGTAGTTATTTATAGATGAAGTTGTGTGCAAGAATGTACATGTTATACTATGCAGGACATGTATGCAGATGCCTACAGAACTATATATAATGAATGCAGGAATGCTTGCCTTACAGCATCCAAGACATACTTATGGATAGTTGCAGGAGTGCAGAGGCTGTATGGTGATGTGTGCAGAAATGCACATGCTGCACCAAAGAGGCCGTGCATGAAGATATGTGCAGAAATGCATGCACTGCACTGGTCAACCAGTACACATGCCAGGCATGGATATATGAGCAGAAGTGCACACACGTTGACTGAACAGGTCATGCATGCTAGTGCATGCACTGATGTACATGACACTGCACAGCCCAGGCATATAGATATATGCAGGACAGTATAAGCTTCCTGAATAAGCCATAATAGGTGGATGCCAGGTTGTTATATGCCTCATTGTATATGTGAATATGTGAGTTAGTGCCAGCTATGCCAGAGAGAGTGGGGCAGTGCATGTGTAATATATGCCAGCATAGCTAGCTGGAGTTTTGTAAAGAATTTTATTTCAATTGTATCTCAAACTGATTTGTACAGATGCATGTGTTAAGAATATATTTCTAAATCTGACTGTTAAAAATCTTATCAACAGTGGGTCTTGCTTGATAGAAAATAAATACACCTGTTTGTCAGACTGTATTGTAACTGCTGAAATGAATGTATTGTAAGAGAAGATACTGGAAGAGAAGAGGTTAACAAAAACAGCTGGATAAGTTTTAGCCCATTTAGCACAACTGCCAGCTTTTAACTGATCAAATGACATTAATATCTTTAATATTATAAAAAGACTTTGATAAGCCAAAGACGACATTGTCTTACCATAGGCCTAACATGCTTGTCTTATACATGAAATAAACTATCATCTTGTTGATGTACATAAAATGATTGTCAGAAATATAGGATTAATTTACTGAGATTGGAACCGTAAGGTTTATACTAATATATATCCTACTACACTGTATTATGCAATGAAAGCATTATAGTCCAATAGGATTACATCTTTTTTTTTTACCAGCCCTCAAGCTTTTCCATCTAATCATGCTCCCACTGAACCTTTCACGCCACTATCTTGTGTATGTGAGCAGTACAGACAAGAGCTGACGATTATCATCTGTGATCACTTGAGGTTTCTTTATGCCTTAAATTTTCTCCATGATGGCTACTAAGTTCCCCACCATGGAACAGCCTTCAAAGTTAGATGTTCAGTACAGGTGTGCACATGCTAAACCCCAATTATGGTACAATGCACTGCTTGGAAGGTATACATGGCTCACTATTTGGAAGGTTTTACTGCAGCACCAGCAAACCGCCACAAGGTGGTGCCCACATAGTTGGTCTAGGCACTTCCTCAAACAAGAATGGGTGAGCTGACATCAGACACTCACAGGGCTGTTGTTTGGGCTCTATCCTTTAATGCCACAGAAAACTCTGATGGGGTAAGGGCTCTGCTTCTAAAACATACACGTCGAACATGTTAATTGCAGAAAGTCATCCATGGGGGCTGAGGCAAGCTATTATACAGGGTGCACTTCCTCTGTAGGTGATATTAGCTCATATTATATTATATTCAGAATGGCTTGTATCAAAAATAACAATTGTTAAACTTGCTGCGTGCACACATTCTGTTTATGAAGGACACATGACATATGCAGTTATACAGTTTGCTGAAGATTGTTTCAGAATTATTTTCAGTAGTGTTTGAACTTTACACATGCATGTGCATATATCTGACTGGCTGCCCTGAGGCTTTAAGATCCAAACACATCTTCATACTATGTAAGCTAATTATGAAGAAACTGTATTTTAAAAAAAAGATTTAATTTCTAAATAAAGTTTTCTTTCTTAAAAGGTATCATTTTTGCCAATGGAGAATCTTGGAAGCAGATGAGAAGATTTGCCCTTTCCACACTTAGAGATTTTGGAATGGGTAAAAAGACTATTGAACACAGAATTCTGGAAGAAAGTGTAGCTCTGATAAAGGTTTTTGAATCTTTTAAAGGTAGGCTGTTCTTCTAGGATTTAAAAAAAATATATATATTGCATTTATTTCAGATTGCCTTTCAGTCTAATAATCAATGGAAATAATGTTGTGAATAAAAACATATGTAGAACTCATTACAGCTGAATGTGCTTCCAGGCATTTCTGCAGTTATCTCCTACTGACTCCTCTAGGTGTCAAATATTAATTGTTCTTATTTGCATTAATAATTCAAAACCAGGCTCTATACAAGGTACCAGAAGCTTTCATCTTCAAGCATACATGATGACAGACACAACTGTATTGCCATTTGAACCTCTGTCTAATGCAATTAAATAGGTATTGAATATTATTTGTATACTGTTTGTTTGTATTGTAACAATTTTGTTATTTCTCTAAATAGTGTAACATTCAGGTAACACAAACAGACCTGCATAGCCTCATATGAAATCTTACAGCTGTATGAAGGAAATTCTGCTGGCAGTATGTCTCTTACTTGAAAGGTTATTCAGATATCATAAGCTGTTTATACAACATTACAAAATTAATATTCACCTCCTTTATTTTTCCTTACAAAATCAGTTTAAAGCATGAAACTAAATAAATGTCACTAATGTAAATATTAATGTATCCTGAATACTTTGCCATTTCCAGTTTTCTAGTAACTCTTACTGTTCCAGAGGATATGAATATTTGTTTGAACTGTAAGGTAATAACTTCATTTTTAAAGGCTCAAGCCATACCCACTGGGAGTTAAAAGTACACACTCAAAACAGCTGTACTGGTGGAAATGAGTTAATATGTATCTTCCATTTTTTTTGTTTACTTGTTTAATACATTATTAAGGAATGTTTAATAAAGTCTGTCCACATTGTGTTATATTAAATGGAGAACTGTTCGTGCTGACAAATATCCAGCCTTCCATCCACTCTTTATGCATCCATCTGCCTGTCTATTTGTCTTCCTGTTCATTCATTCATCCCTTTATCCATCTATTCACACATTCATCTTATTAACCAACAATGCACCAAGTCATCCATCCATCCATCTATCCATCCATCCATCCATTTGTTAATCCACTTGTCCTGGCAAGAATCATGGTGGCAGAAACCTAAAGAAGGATAGAACATACAACTTTATTTCCAGCAATACTTCCCAGCTCATTCCATGGGATTCCTTGTTGTTACCCTTCTTACAAAGAAAAGCCTTACACTGTGCCAGTGATTGATTACTTTGTGCATCCGTAAATAATTTTGTTCTGTTTGAAGAGAAGAAATGTATTCTTCCTGGGTGAAGATATCCATCCCAAGAATTTCAGTCTCTATACTACAGAAATATTCTATGTAACCTGGGATTCTTTATGTATGAACACCACTTTGGCTTTATTTTCACTGAAACTAAGTTATGCTATAGGTTTTATTTCTTGTAATCTAAAGAGCAGATTCTGAAAGAATTGCACACAGAGCTATCTGAGGAGGAGCACCTGATCTGTGATATATAGCAATAAGTATCCTGTTTTTTTTTTTGTTTTTTTTTTGCTTATTTGTAGCAGTTATTGCTTATTCTAGATATTTATAGCAATGTTATTGTATACTACATACTTGTACTGTATTTCATAGCTATTGGCTCACTACTGGCTGTGATAAACATTTCTGTAGTGTGTTCTGCCTAAAATAGTTTAGGTAGTAGCTGTAATATTCTTCATATTCCTGATTGTGTTGTGAGCCTAGTTGTTTGTTAAAGGCTGTTTTCAGAGCTCATTGTCCAGGCCATCTTAGTTAGGAAAGAGAGTTTATGGTCATTGCCTAGCTGGGTTGCCAGGTCTACGGCTTGGAGAAAGCACCTCATTGGTTCTTTAGAGCTTTTTTTAAAGTTGTTTCAGGTTTCAACTTTCTGTTACTTAAGAAGTTAACTTGAGTGTTTCAGCCATTATACACGGCTATCTGTGGAGGAGCACCTGATCTGTGATATATAGCAATAAGTAGCCTGTTTTGTTGTTGTTGTTTATTTGTAGTAGTTATTGCTTATTCTAGATATGTATAGCAATTTTATTGTATACTGCATACTTGTACTGTATTTCATAGCTATTGGCTCACTGTGGGTTTTCTGCTGTGATAAACATTTCTATAGTGTGTTCTGACTAAAATAGTTTAGTAGTAGCTGTAATATTCTCCATATTCCTGATTGTGTTGTGAGCCTAGTTGTTTGTTAAAGGCCACTTTCTGTGCTCATTGTCTAGACCATCCCCCACTACAGTGAAAGTGTAGTGTTTGTAGTCATTGCTGGTTGGGGTTGCCAGGTCTATGGCTTGGAGAAAGCACCCCATTTGTTCTTTTGAGCTTTTTTTTAAAGTTGGTTCAGGTTTCAACTTTCTGTTACTTAAGAAGTTAACTTGAGTGTTTCAGCCATTATACACAGAGCTGTCTGAGGAGGAGCACCTGATCTGTGATATATAGCAATAAGTAGCCTGTTTTTTTTCTTATTCGAAGTAGTTATTGCTTATTCTAGATATTTATAGCAATTTTATTGTATACTGCATACTTGTACTGTATTTGATAGCTATTGGCTCACTGCTGGTTTTCTGATGTGATAAACATCTCTGTATTGTTTTCTGCCTAAAATAGATTCCCACCCTCCCTCTCTATTGACATCTTGTCTTTATACCTGCTGGCCTTGCAGTTGCCCACCCCTACTTTAAATTTGCTCTTGGACACTCCTCCCAGTCTAGTGTCATTAGATCATTCTACCTAATACAGCGAGAACATCTGAGAAGGTCAACCCACTTAGTTTGTTTCCTTCTGTTCCTCCTTTCTCCCTTTCTTAAAAAAAAAAAAAAAAAATTGCCCGAATCTCCTTGTGTTCTGACTATGCTTCTCAAACATTTTGGAACTATAGAGTATATTTTAGTGCATTTATTAAAACTGTATTTGGCTTAATATTGCTACAACTCAAGTGCTCTAGGTTGCATTGCATCTGAATTGTTTTAGTGTGTTTTAGCTGCTTTTCTGTATATATATAGACATTTCTGTATATGTAGACTAGCTACTTATTCTACTGTATTACTGCCTCTTAAATTATTTTTCAGTTATGCACTTGCCTTGCTTCATTTAAAAAGTTTTAAACTGCTAATTTTGTAGAGTTTTAATTGCATTTACTGTTTAGGGCTACACACTCGTGTGTTAGACTTTTCTGTGTTTATTTACTGTATTATTGTATTGCTTAGCCTGTTTCAAACAAAAGAAAATACTATCTTGTTTGCTCATTTCTCACATTTCCTAGCTAGTATAGTCCAGATCCCAGGCTTTGCTGGTTTCAGGACTTTATTTTCTGTGTTCAGAGCTATCCAGATCTTGCTGTGGTAGAGGAAAGTCCTATTGCTAACCAGAGGGAGTGGTGGGCATTGTACTGCCTATCTAATGCTAGAGGAGTGGTTTCCAGCTCTGAAATTGTAATTTTGTTAGCCATTTTGGGTTGATTTCTATCCCTTTCAACTTTCTGGCTTAAAAATGCATGTGTTTGTGCATTTTTCACATTGTGCAGCACCACTGGGCTATGGTTAAACTATTCCAGTTGTCAGAAAGTCTGCTCTTCAAATTTTCCCTTAGAACTAGCTGGTTTCTCAGTAGTAGCACTAAAATCTGAACCCCTTTGATTAGCACTTGCTATAGAACCTGCTGGAAAGCACTAGGAAGCCTTAAACTGATACAAGCACTCAACTCTCCTTGTCAATAAGGAGAAATTAATCATAGGCACTAAACAGCCTATAATTGCAAAGTACCTTGCAAAGCTAAGGGAAAACAGCTCTTGTACTTTACAAAAAAAGCATCTAAACAGGCATGTCCAAGGGTCAGCTTCCGGTGATTTCTCCTATTCACTTGGTCAATCTGGGCATGCTGGGGCAATGCAGCAACGGCCTTATGTACACAGACAACCCTCTCCTTCTACCACCCAACACTACAACCTGCGAGAGATTCACTTAGCCAAACTGGAAGCAAAGCTCTCTCTAGCCAAGATTGTGCTAGACAGTCAAGAGGAGAAGGTTAACACCTGCACTACACCTCAAGCAACACATAGCCTTTCAAAGCCCAGATCATCAACACCCACACATAGCAACACTAAACCCACATATGTGGAGGTTCTCAACATTAACTTGCCCAAGCAACAAGGACCTCCGAAGCTGAAATGCAAACAAACACCAGTCACAACCAAAGTGACACATAGCTCACAACACCAGTGTGCCACCCAACAACAGCCCCTAAGGCAAGACAATGTACCCAACACTTTAGTCATAGGTGACTCTATAGTCAGGTACACTGCTGTCCCACACACCAGGCTGAACAAGGAGAAAATTACAGTCAGCTGCCTGTCGGGTGCCAGGATCCGCCACATAATGTATGTACTCAAGTCACTCCACAACAACTACAAATATGACTCTGTCATTGTCTATGTTGGAGGGAATGACTTGAGATGTACCTCCTTGGACTACATGAAAAGAGACATGGAGGAGCTCTCAGATCATATGGCCCAGGCAGTTATGACCCTAGCCCTGAGTAGCATCCTGCTTTTACCCAGAATGATACCACAGTATAAGGACAAAATGATTGACTTCAACAATTGGCTAAGCTTCTGGTGTCATTCAAAGGGGATCCAGTATCTGTCTGCCTGGGACGACATGATCAACAAACCACGATGCTTCGCCAGAGATGGTCTGCACCTGTCAGACCTGAGATTCAGGTTACTGGCTAAAGCTCTTGCCACCCCCATAGTGCCTTTTTTAGGCAAGATTCAAAGGACAAAACCACCACTGTAACAGATACAAGCATGCAAAATCTGAAGGTAATTCTACTCAGTGCAAGAAGTCTAAACCTCAAAATGCATTCTCTCGAGGCACTCCTAAAAATGGAGAACATCGATATCTGTGCAATGCCCGAGACCTGGTTCAAGGCTCCATTGAGCAACCCTGCAATGCCAGGCTACAATTCTTACCACACTTTTCGGCCACCAAACCAAGAACGAATCACTAAAGGTGGAGGAGTGTCCATATTCACCAAGGATATTCACACCTCCAGGCTAGGTGCCCAACACAATGCAAACTCTTCAGGTGCAACTAACACTAGGTAAGACTGCAATCCAAATTGTAGCTTGCTACAGATCCCCCACCATGCCCCAATATTCTCACTATACCTTTCTAAACATACTGGAAAATATTAAGATACAACCAAACACCCTAATACTGGGTGATTTCAACTACCCTGCCATTAACTTGGAAAACTACTCGGGTACCAAAACCTTTTCCCAACGGTTCTTGGAATTCATAAATTCCAACGCCCTCGATCAACTAATCCATTGCCCCACCAGGGGCTCCAATATCCTAGACCTTGTCATTACCAACATGGGAGATAGATGCGCCACACCAGTGGTCACCCCCTCAGTGGTCAGGTCTGACCATAAGCAAATCACCCTTGACATCCACATCCCACCCCCACCCCTCAGTAAGGAAATCTCTGTAAAACACTTCTCCAAAGCCAACTTCATTCTACTCAAGTCAGAAGTGGCAAACTTCATGATGCCCATGCAGACGGGAGCTGAAAGTTCAACTGTTGAATCCTACACTAAGGCGCTGTACGAGCACATCAACTCATGCATGAATCATGCCATCCCAAATAGAACCAAGACTCTCTCCTCCATAAAAAGGAAGTCAATCTGCTGGTCCCCATGCTATAAACAAACTATACAACAGAAGGAAGAAACTATTGCAGAAAAGAGGAAAATCCCAGGATGCAAAAAACTCCCTTACCAGCCTCAGTAAGAAGGTGAGATCCCTCATAAAATCCTCCAAAGCTAGTTACCTAAATAAAATTGCCAAATATTCCAAAGACAACCGCAAAGCATTCTATAGTTATGTCAAGAATCTAAATGGCAATGCTCAGATCTGCTCTGAGCTACAACAGAATGGCATTAAATATACTGGTCCCAAGGATATTGCCAATATCCTGGCAGATCGATTTAGTGCCAACTTCACCCCCCTCTCATCCACTAAATGGCCTATCTCAATACCAAAAGATTGCCAAATTCTGGTAATCATGGCCAAACAGGTAGAAACCGCACTTTCTAAAGCTAAGAATACAGCATCCATGGGGTCCGATGACATCCTGGGATGTGTACTACGTGAACTACAAAATGAACTGGCACCTCACCTAAGTGTCATGTTTAATCATAGCCTCACCTCAGGCTTCATTCCCACTGAGTGGCACACAGCTACAGTTATCCCATTCCACAAGGGGGGATCCACCTTGGATCCTGGGAACTACTGTCCCATCATTCTGACAAGCCTGATCTGCAAGGGCATGGAACGCATTATCATGGAACTTATAAATAAAGACATTGGAAACCTTCAAACACTGGACCCCACCCAGTTTGGGTTTGTGAAGAGCCAATCTTGTCTCCTGAACCTGATTGACTTCTTCAAATCAGTCTCTAGAGTTGTGGACGAGGGTAAGGTGGTCCACACAGCCTATCTGGACCTCACCAAGGCCTTTGACACCATCTCCCACTCTGGAATTATAGATAAACTTATTAAGCTGGGCATATATCCCTACATCACTCGATGGATTGCCAACTGGCTTACTGACAAAACCCAGACAGTAAAAGTAGCCTACTCCAAATCCAGCTCCAGGCAAATGACCAGTTGAGTACCTAAGGGTTCAGTCCTGGGACCGGTCTTGTTTGGCATCTACTTCTCTGAAGTACAGGCCTACACTAAGGGACTCTGGCTAATAAAGTTCATAGATGACTGCAAACTGTGAGCCATTATTGAATCCCCAAATGATGTGGATATTCTACAAAAGGGCCTTACAGAAACAGATGCTTGGTGCCAGAGCCATGGGCTCAAGCTTAATGCCAAGAAATGTATAGGTATCCCCGTTGGGAAAAAAACATGTACCCATTAATTACGACATAGGTGGCAGTACACTAAACACCAAAAGTGTGATGAGGGACTTAGGGACACAGGTGGACAATGGGTCTCACCTTCGATAACCACATCACCACAACAGTCAGGAAATCCTTCTGTGTGGCACACCTCATCACTAAGGACTTTTCATCCAGAAAAAAGGAGGTCATTGTCCCACTGTACTCATCCCTCATTAGACACATTATAGAGTACAACGCCCCATTTGGTATGTACCTCACAAGACATCTGCAACAGCTAGAAAGGCCACAGAAATACCTCACTAAAAGAATCACAGGCCTAAAGCAGATGCCCTGTGCTGGCCGTCTAAAAAACTCCAGCTATACTCTGTGGCATATCGTCTACTCAGAGGCGATCTCTGCTTAACATACAAGGCCATGTCAAACCCAGAGCTGTTGGACATGCTCCACTTAAAGAAATCCCAATCCCTCAGAGCCACACACTCCAGGGATCTAAACCTTGTCATCACAATGAACAAAACATGCTGGAGGGATAGGTTCCTGACCCAGAGACTCCCCATACTCTGGAATAGACTGCCCATACATGTCAAGAAGCGCACCTCCTTGGCCCTCTTCAAAAGGAACCTTAACAATTGGATGGTAGACAGGAAATTCACCCCAGGGATCATGTCAGTCGCCCTGCTAGACAGGGGTCCAGGGAAGTATATATTGTGGGAAGAAGTATCCAGGGAATTGTTATGGCTAGGCTTCTATAGGCTCTAGGGCCAATAGCCTAGTACCAACCTGTGAATGTATGAACCTATGAATAAGCAGACTTCTGAGTAATTACTAGATCATAAGCATATATAATCATCTTGTTCCATTAATATCCATATGTACTGTATTATACTGCTGAGTAGAATTTAGAATTAGGTTGATAGCCAAATGTAAAAGATTTGTGGAGAGAGGTCAACCATTTTGGACACTTCCAGATGGTAACAAATAGAAAGATCTAGACCATTACTAGTCAAATAAAATTTAAAATGGAAGAACAATGCAAAACTTAAAATGAATTATTGTTGAGCAGTCTTATATATACAGGATAAAAGTTAAGATAAATAATCTCTGTTTACTATGTTGAAAGCTTTTTGAACATCCAGAGAGCCGTAAGGTATTGCTGTTCTTATTCTTTCTGTAATTAATAGTAATCATAGCCTGCAAAGTTTGATCAGCTAAGCACATCATTCTGCCAGGAAAAAATCTACTTGGAATGGGGAAATTTTCCCCAAAGTCATATGAAGGATTGGGGTTCAGGCACTTAAACTACGAGACATTTCTCTGTGTTACATTTGGTTTGAGACACATGCCTGAAGTGACATTCAGCTGCAGAGAAATATGGCTGTTGCAAATTCCCTGTTTGCAAACAGATTAAATAACCAAGTACATGGTGGCAAAAAAGTAATGAGTGCTGTGATCAGTGAACAGTACATTCTTATGTAACTGCAGATGTGTGCTACAACATGGAGTAAATCCAGCTTGCTACCATAGTCACATTTATGCTCCAGTATGCATTTTAGGTAATGTCCCCTAGACACAATGAAGGGGTAGTGGTCCACATACACCAGTTATAAAGGTGCTGCCCAATTGTGCACTACATTTTTATTGCCACTGACATGCCCACTGACCAGCTTCCTGCTTATGCCTTACACACTGCCTGCTGTCTTGTGTTGCCTTGGGAGTCCAGGGGTATTATTTTCCCAATGTGCATTTGGTTATTGAAGTTGTGGGCATAGCACAGCATTCTTCTCTGCCCACAGAGAATTCACAACAGCCATATGTCTCTGCAGCTGAATGTCACTTTAGCCATGTGTCCCTAGCCCAGATTATCTGAACCCGAAGAATTGTCTTGTTCAAACATTTTGCAGTAAATTTGTAGTCAACATTTAAGAGAGAAAATTTGAAACATATATATCACCTGAATGAGGTTTTCTAATTAGAATTACAGCAGACAGCAAATTAACCTGAAAATACATGGGGCTATAGGATGGGCAAAATATGTATTAAATTCTAAGGGTACCTGGCCCTGCATTCTTTTATACAGAAAAGATGACATTAAGCCTTTTATGGCCTAGAAAGATTAAAGGTGGCATGCAGAAACAGAAGTACTTTAGGCACTGAAGGCAGTGTTTTGGTGGCATGCTAGGTGTTTCTTATAAATGGAGAAAATTTATTGAGTTGACCAAAACATATAGGAAGGTTACACAATCTCCGTCCAAGATGCTTATGAAGATAGAAAATTATTATCTTTTCAGATTCACATTGTCTAATAATATATTAGCCTGAGAAAACATAAGTGCAATGCCATGCAGGCTAATGAGAAAATTAAAAATTATAGATTGAACAAAGAACAAAAGCAATACCTTGGTTAGACCTTAACGTAGTCATACCTAGAACACTGATAGTTCTTTGTTTCATGGCTGCAGCACTAGTTGTGTGGGTTGCATTGTCTTATTCAAGCCTACAGTAATTGAAATAATACTGAATTTTTTTACATTAAGTGCCTGGATTAAACAATTTATATGTGAGAAAAAATTTTACCTGACAAAGTTAGGCAAAAGGGTACTTAATTTGTTAAATGTAAAATTTGTTTTCTCATTTTTACAAATATGTTGACCCATAGTGAGGAGACCATTGCCTGCCACTGGTATTCCTTCACTGTAGCTAATGGCAGGAATCACACCTGACCCCCAACCTCATCCAAAACCTTCCTGTTGTTTAAAAGGAGACTGAAGTACTCCAGTGCAATCTCATATTCGTGGCCGTGGGGAATTTTTATTTATTTACGCTACACATTTCCCTGCTCTAGCAGCCAAATTGCTGTGACTTAAAGCAATTATATAAAAGAATGTCAGTTGGTATGTACCCCTCAATAATTTTTAAGCATAGGATGAATACCCTGGTATCATCACCAGAGCTGCCATCCCTGCTAATGAATCCCCCCTCCTTCCTTTCTGGGACACCCCTGCCAGTAAAATACTGCTGCCTTTCCTATCCCCCTAGCTGGCTTCTCATATACCAGGTTTGCAAGGTGAATGTAAGCCACCTGGGTCACAGTCAAGCCTCCTTTCCCATCTCTGTACTATGGAGCTGGCATAGTCTTTTCTCACATTTCAGTTTGAGGTTACTTTAAGTCACAGGCCATTGCTCTCTAGTCTGCCAGCAGTAAAGAGTCTGGCACTACATTAACTGAACACCTGCAGGTATGAATAATTTAATATATTGTTCTTTCAGAAGATACAGCTACCCAGGTCATCAAAGAAAATGTATTCATGAGGGCAATCACAGTTCATATTCACAGTTTATCTTCTCAGGGAATATTTGGCTTTTGGTAAAGTCATTTAGAGCCAGGGTAAATGCAGACATCCAGTAATTTGAAAATCTGTACTATGTCTGTTGATAATGAATTCATATCCAAAGCACAAAACAGAAGTGTACCTTTGTGACAGCAAGGCATATCCAACATTTTAAATGCATCTAACCATAGTCCACCCCCTCTCCAAGTGACTATTCATCTTCACATCTGGAAATACTGTGGTCCAGTGTTTTCCAAAAATGACTAATATACTAGAAAAATATTATTGCTAGTGAATTCATATTCTATCATAAGTACAAACAGTGAGTAAAATAAAACAATATGTTTAAGTAGTCGGTAGTTTTGTAGTCTCTTTTTTCCTAGTAACTGATTCCAGAAAAAAAAAACAGGTATCATTTCCAACAATGATATCAACCCATGGTCTACATTACCATGACTACCAAAAGCTTAACCCACATTGAAATACCCTTAAATGGGATAATCTTTACTAATTGACATTATCTACTCACAGACTTGGACCATTTATGCACCCAGACTCACACTTACACACACACACACACACACACACACACACACACACACACACACACACACACACACACACACACACACACACACATACATTACACCTTCAATGATAGCTGCCAAGTGAAATCTGTAAACACACCTGCATAAATTATACACTGGCTGTTTCAGACTCAGATTATTTTATGAATGCCTTGTTAATCTTTAGCTGGCTCTGGGAGTCAGAAGTGAACTGAATATTAAATAGGAAAGTTGTACAGCTGCAGAACAATTTAGGCCTGGAACTTTTCAGTAATTAGTAATTAGTAAAGATCATAAGCATTGCTATACTACCAAGTACATAAAGAGTTATTTTAATTAACAATGTCTGCTAGGAGGAGTGAAGCACATATATACTATGTGGAAAACGTTTTGTCTAGCACAATTAACTGTACATTTGTTCACATTTGCTTTGAAACTTTCCTTGAACCAGTTGTTAACTTAGTCTAACTCATGCTGGAACAATAATAAGTTGGTTGAAGTTTGAATAAAAACAGTCAATTTACAATCATCTGCAAACAGAGACAACCATAGGCCAGGCGTTTTGGCCTGAAATGTCTGAGAAATAGATGCCAAATAATAGATGGCTAAACACTGTGCACTGGGGTTTAACTCTGGTCCCTTTTTGCTTTGAAAAGTGGCATCTGAGGCTCTAAGCAATAGAGTCTGTCTGACAACCACTTAGCTAATTGTTGCACTAGATAAGGCTTTATATTCAGATTTACAACTCTGTGAATAATGTTTGGATGAGGAATAGTTCAAAAGACAAAGATGAATTGATGAGGGCATAGATTTAAAATATTTATCAATGTCAATATTAATGAAGTATGTGATAACACATTTAATAGTTTTACACATGAGGCTAGTGAGACTAATGGGTTTCTAGTTACAAGAGTATGTGGTCGGTCCTTCAATTTGTAGCAGTACTACAAAGACTGTTTTCCAGGATTCAAGAATGTAATGAATGGAGAGGCTTAGACTAAGGAATTTAAGGAGGAATTTGGATAGACCATATCTGTTACTGATAATCACGGAACCTGATAAATTATCAGGACCTATGGATGAGGTGTCTTAGCTTTTCAGAGTGCCAAGGAGACTTGTGTTATAATAATCAAAGGAGTGGCTGGGACTGTGGAATCTGTGGAATAACTATAACTGTGGCTAGATTAAAATCTGCACTAAATATGTCAGCTAGGATATTACCTATTCCCCTTTGAGCTAGCTCCAAACAGTATTGATTATTAGTTCTTGACATAATCTGTGGCTCTATCCTTCCTTTCCTGGTGTTCTAGGATGTGAGGTTTAAGAAAACAAACACACAGACAGCAGATAGGGACTTGATGATCAGGCGGTAAGAATAGTACAACATTATTAAAATAATGCTTTTAACAAGCCAAGCACTGCTAAAGAACGGAGGACTGTTTTACCTGGGAACATAAATATTATTCTTTTACTTGGAAATGGCATTGTGGAAAGGGACAGGAACCATTTAATAACTGTGAATATTAAAATGATGCTATTATGCCAATCAGATGGTATAGTCCTAAGGCAATCATGTACAAGAGCAATTGAATGGCATATAGTCCCATGGCAATCATCTACAGGGATACTTAGATCGTATATAATCCCATGGAAGTGATATAAAGATGAACATAGCTGGCATATAGCCCCTTGGCAGTCATCTACAGGGGTACTTAGATAGCGTATAGCCTTAAGATAATCATAAGGACATATAATTCTGTTTTATCGTCACACAAAGAATTATCAGGTTTTGCTTTGCAGTATTTTTTCTGACTCATTTTACAAGATACTGCATCAGTGTTTGCACTCCAATTTTATCCCCCTGCATTTTCTTCTGTATTTCTATTCCTTGCTGAAACTAAAGGTCACTGACTATTTGCAATTACACAATTGGTTGATTCTTCATATATTTTGAGCAAGCGGCATGTACTGACCAAAGCAAAATGCACTAATTTATATATAAGTAAATGCAGTATTAATAAAACTGTGCAATTAAATATAGGAATGTTTGTAAATACTAGCTAAACTTCAAGTGGACTTTTCTTAAATAGCTCTTGCCTGTGACACATTTCATGTTACTAATATACACATTAAAATACACATATCTTCACTCAGTGACCATCTTCCTTTATAGTTCAGAGCCTGTGGTCACTACATCTAACCCCAATACTGCAGGAGTTCTTGCCACAAGGTACAACTCCCAAATGTTTTCACTGAAAATGTTGTCATTGTACAATAACCTGTGGTCACTACATCTGACCCTGATACGGCAAAAGACCTTCCACAAAGCCCAACTTCAAAATGTTTTCACTGAGACTAATGTTGTCATTGTACAACGTAAGCAAATTTAACTTGAAGAACCTAGCTGTGTATCAACTTCAACTAGTCAAACAAATGCATTTGCTGGAAAGTGGTTTTAATATCACTCCCTCCAAAACAGTAGTCCTTGCACTCTACGGATGACTTACTAAGTTGGCCACTGTCTTTTTCATATTTTATATAATATGGACTATATGGAACGAAAGACTGAGTGAGATAAAATTTAATGGGAAAAAGATATTTATTTAGTTATTTGACATTTGTTTCCTGGGATAGTCTGACTTGGCAGCTACCCATTTTCAGTGGAGGCCTGGGGAGAAAAGCTCCATAAGCACAATCCAAAAAGAAGAACTTACATTGAATTGTACAAAGCGAGTCCTATCTTACATAGCAACAAATAATCAAAGTTAACAAAGCAATAGCACACAGTTACATTGTCATATTGCTTGTATAGAGAGCTTCTAAATTTAGCAAATCAACAGTACATGGATACATAGCAATCTACATTGTTTATTGAGGTATTGACAGCATGACTGTTTTTGCAGTATATAGAGTGTCAGGGTAGTAGAAAGGGGGGGGGGTCTAAATGAACAGTCCTAAGAGGTAGTATTAGTAGAATAAGTAGGGAGTGTTAATCAGGGTTGGAACATGACAGAGCCATATGCTAGTTAAATGACTTTTGAGTAATTTTTAAAGTGTGCAGGCTTAGTTATAGACCTGATAGTTTGAGGGAGTGTGTTCAAGACTCTAGCTACATCATTTGAGTACAGTGAGTCGCCTGCATTATTGTTGGTCTGGTTTATTTGTAATAGTGATTTATTAGTAAAACATAAGACATGATTATTGGAAAAAGGTTGTATTAAGTTTTGAAGGACTGGGGTTTTATCTGGTTGGTAAACTAATGTATGGGCCATTGTAAGCTGTGAATAGGATACTAGATTGGGAAGGTCTAACTTGGATAGTTGTTTCAAGGCTAAGCAGTGATGGGATCTATATGTAGAGTCTGTGGCAAATTTTGCTATTTTATTATAACAAGCTTCAAGTTTACTTAGATGTGTTTTCTTTATTTTGGTGAGTAAGGGTGCAGCATAGAGGAGTGCAGACAGTAGGTGTGTTCTTGTGATGGTGGCTTTGGTGTCATTAGTCAGAAATTGTTTGTTTCTGTATAATTTGCCTAGTTTTTATGTACCTTCATGATATTTTGAGCTATATGTATGACAAATGTCATGTTATTGCTTATAATTACACCTCAGAGTTTAGTTTGGGATACAGGAAAGATGATGGTGTTATCTGCAATTGTGATATAGAAAGTAGGACAGGGGGGTCAGTGACCTTTGCGGGTTGGAAGAGCATAAGTTTACTTTTGTTCACATTAAGGATGAGCAGTAATTTGGAAAGCCTGGATTCCACTGCAGAGAAAGAAAGTTCTGTTATAGTTTGAAGCTGTTGAAGGTAAGAAGAGGCACATATAAGAGTGGAATCATCAGCACACTGGACTAGGAAAGCAAGGTGGGTGGCAGTGTGAAAATTGTTAGTAAAGATCCTAAAGAGGAGAGTACCTTTTGGAACACTCAGAGTGACTGGAAGTAGAGGAGGGATGTTTTGCTGCCATTTTACAGCTTGCTGGTGACCAACTAAATAATTTTTGAATCAAGCAAGTGCAGAGTGACTAAGTCTTAGATCAGATAGCAGTTTGCAGTGTGAAATGGTGCCATATGCCTTAGACAGATCTACAAAAATATATAATAATACGTTGCCTTGATTCCTGTATTGATTGACCATGTTGGTAAAGTTCAAGAGTGCAGTGGTGGTACTATGGTTAGGTCGAAATCCATGCTGTGTTTTGGCTAGTAGTTTGTTAGTTAAGAGATAGTCCATAAGCTGAGAGTGTATGTTTGTTCAAGTATTTTAGATAGTGGGGATAGTATAGCTGTAGGCTTATAACTGGACAGTTGATTTGAGTTACCTTCTTTGTGTAGCGGGATTATATGTGAGACTTTCCACATAGTTGGGACATATTGTTCGGAGATGGATTGGTTAATGAGAATGGATACAGGATATGATGTGACAACTGCAGAAAGTTTAAGATTTTCAACTACAGGTGTGTGTGTGTGTGTGTGTGTGTGTGTGTGTGTGTGTGTGTGTGTGTGTGTGTGTGTGTGTGTGTGCCCAGGTGCAATATATGGGTGAATATGGTGGTGTGGTAGTGCAGGGAACAGGCTTGAACAGAATACTACACCTTGTAGTGTTGTTAAAGACCTGAATTCTACCCACCACCATTTGTAAAAAATTGCAGAGATTTTTGCCATATTTAATCTGATTTATTCCTCATAATATCTGTGGTTTGTAAATATTGCAATGCTTGATATTTGATGGTGCAGTGGTAACATTTTTGCTTTTTACAAGATGACTCCCATGCATACATGTCTTCATTATGGGCCTCTGCTGAAAATTTTTTTTCGTTTTTTCTCAGACAAGTCAGACTGTCCTGATTAACAAATGTTAAATAAAAATGAATTTCACATGAAATTCATTTCTTCAGGTTTCTGAATGTTTTCTTACATACATATTGATGCAGTGCAGCAGTTGTATTGTTGCCTCACAGCTATAAGTTTTGGGTTTGATTCTTGGCTGGGGTTCTTTCTTGTGAGGAGTCTGCTCTGTGTCCTGTGTTTGTGTGTGTGCTCTGGTGTCCTGCCATTTTGTAAACACATGTGTCTACAGTATTTCTCTCTGCTGAAAATTTTTTTGTTGTTTTAAAAGAAATTGACAGGGCATTTGAATTTCAGACTCATATTCTTTCAGAAAATACATAGTAAAAACAACTTTTATTCTTTTATATAATATATAAATAACACAACCTTTATTATTATAATTTTTTTTAAAGTTTAAAGATGACTATTGAAATTTTGTCCTATTTTTCGGACTGTAATTCCTGTTATATTCTAGCAACTTTCCAATAACAAGCAATTTTTGTTGTGTCTTTGTTTTCTTTGTGCTTTTTGTCTTTTACATTTTTGTTTTCCAGTTTCTTGTGCTGCAGTATTGAGATGCAGTTAGGAGCAGGAAGATTGAGCAAGGAGAGCAGAAGTGCAGGGGAGCAAGTTTAGTGTTATAGTGTTGTAAAATTTTTTTGTAATAACTTGCTTTTAGGGTTCTGCTTTGTGTTGGTGATGTGGTCAGAGGTGGAATGTTCTCTACTGCTGATAATTGCTGAGAATACTCTCCTTGGTCTCAATGCAACTATGCAATCCATATCAGTTTGCTTTGCAATATTACTAGCATTTTTTTTAATGTAATATTGATATTTATTTAATGAGGGCAACAGACACTTTATTTTTTATTTTCAGTGAAACCATTCAATATAAAGGTGTTTGCTTAAACCTCTTTTTTTACTTTAGTCTTTCTTTGTGGAATTATTTAGATGACTTTTACTTCTTGATTTGCACTGCAGATTTATGATAATGGACTGATAAATGTGCATCTTTGATAATGGACTGTAGAATTGAATTGTGGACCTGATAATGCATGGACCCAAGTAGATGTGTGCATTACTGATGAATTTCTTGGACTGTAGAATGTGTGGGACTGTGGAAGTCTGGTGGACTGTTTGCTGAGTATGTAGACTTTTATGATGTTTGTTCTGATGGGAGCATGCATTTTGTTATTTATGCATTTTGTTTGTTTATTTGCTGAAAATGTTCAAAATGCAAACAACTTTAAATGCCCTGTAACAATTGTACTGGTATTGTACAAAAATATAATTTAGTACAAGAGGAAGGTGTATCAAAGAGCATGTTATGTTTCACATGCAAGGGCCTATTGAAAAACAATAAAATTAATCTTTATCTGCTGTGGTATTTCTTTTTTTTATTTTGAATGTGGGTTTCATCAATGAATGTGAGAAGTGGGCAGAGAAGTTTTTTTTATCTTTTTTTTTCATTGTGAGACATTATTTTGTTGTTTTGGTTTAGCTTTGTTTGCTGCAAAGTACAACATAAAATTTTCAAATGAGGTCCAACTCATCATAGTAAAGCAGTACATTTAAATTAAGTCACTAATAATAAATACACTGAGTTTCAGACTTCACTCCTTCAGAAAAATGCATGCTAAAGTAAACTGTTATATTCCATCAACTGTCTCACTTTATACAGAGAGCAATTTTTAGTACTGTTTATGTTCCCCTAGCCAACCCTAATAATCCCTCCATTTTTGGCTCAAATGTTGTTTCAAAAAATAATCCAATTAAAAAACAAAAAATGCAGAAATAAAAAAAAAAATTAAGGTTTAAAATTAAGAAATAATCACTATTATATTTTATTTTATGCTAGCTGTAGAATATTTAAGTTTTGTTGTCTAAAGCTTAAGTTTCCACAGGTATTAAGCTCCTTTTCTTTATTTATTTTTTATTTCATATTTTTGCATATTTTTTATATTTTTTTTTATTTTTTTTTTGGTTTTTTTCATAAAATTGTGTTTTGTGAGATATGTGAAGTGACAAACAAATGAGTTTCATTTAAAGACAGACATTTTTCATTCATTATAATTTACCACCATTCATTAATTCTTCTGCAAGTATTACCTATTTATATTATTAAAATTTTAAAATTGTCCTTATTTTTGGGCCTTTGTCCCTTTTGGCCTTTGTCCTTCTTCTGTGCTTGGCTTTGTTCTTGCTGGTATGACAAATGTGTCAGACAATGTGTCAGGGCTCAGGCACAGTCAGCCAGAGACATTAAAATTGTGACATACTTGTTGCACCCCACTCCCCCATGTAGCTGACTCTGTGTGTCCAAAAGGCAAGAGCAGTTTATGCAGTGTAAATGCAGAGACAATACCCATCCAAGTTAGACACAAGTACTACAGTGGCTTTTGATCTGTCCTTGATTTTGCAGATTTTTCCGGTTTTATTATGTTTTATTACTGATTTATGCTTATTTACTTCAGACTTTACTTTACTTGTAAAGTGCCTTCTGCTCTGTGTTTTATAGCAATTAATTAATGACCATACTGTAAGTGTGGTAAAAGATCGAAGAGAATAGTAATTTAATTATAATATTACTATTAATTAAATTTAATTGGTTACTGCCATTGGTTATGCTATGCAGAGGATATAGATAATGACAATGTATTATTTGCAGCATTGGGTATTAAGGACAGGATTTTATTATTTTAAATTACACTTGTTGGAGTTGGAGACTTCCATCATCACTACAGACTTTCTAAACTAAACAGAATGCCCCAATCATGTGGGTCCATAACCTGTACAGTAATCCTTTAAGCAATATCTTGCTGAGTTTTGTTTTTTTTTTTTTTCGTTTTTTTTTGTTTATGTTTTCCCCATGAAACAAGTAAACATCAGTTTTCTATAGGCATCTTTTTACTTTCTATTTCAGTATGTTACTTATGTATAATATATAATATATAAAGTGCAAGGAGAAGCGCAAAGGAGAAGTGGTTTTTGTTTTGAGCTCTTTGTTTTTTCACATTTTTGATTTGTATTTAAATGTAATTAATTTTTTTAAATTTTTACAACCTTTTTTTTGCCCTTTATAACCTTTTGTTTCAATCTGGATATGCAGCCAAATGCATGAAATTATTATATTTCTATTCACTTATTTTTTGTCTTGATTGGACTCTCATTGGCACCCAGGGGCCCAGGGCAGGGGCATAATTTTTAGTTAGTTAGTTGTTGTGGTTTTGAGCACCCTCCCCTTTCTATTTGGCCACCCCTTCCCATTGACCCCACCCATTCAGCTATCTCCTGCAGCCCCCCTTTGATTTGAAGTCACCAGCCACTACTGGATTTTCAACTGGTAAGTTAGCAGCTGCTAGAGTAGTTGGCTTAAGTTTTTAAGTAATTTTTTTAATCTTGTCTGTTTGGACATGGTGAAAGGTACTGTTATTCTTTCTTTATTTATTTTATTTTACATTTGTTAACCTGGAGAGTCCAACTGGATATATATCCATTTTCAGCGGAGGCCCAGGGAGAAAAGCTCCAGAGCAGTAAAATCATTAACAAGAGAAAGACATGTTAACCAAAAGGTTCAATTAAACAAAATATAGAGTACACAATCTTTATACTTCATATAGAAGTATAGTACATATAAGATAGTGAGTTAATCAAAGAATGTATTTGCCAACATTTATTCTTGTTGGGTGATAATGGAATTGTTGGTGGATGGGGAGATGCTGTTTTTAGAGAGTGATTGTATTGTTTCGATAGAGTAGTGTTAAATTCTATAGCAATACTACTTGTCGTATTTATGGATGAGGGAGTTGGTGTTGATGTTTGCCTTAGATGTAAGTTTTTTTATTGCTGACCAGAATTTTTGAGGATTATTCTGATGTTTCACTTGGATATTGCTATAGTAGTTTTTCTTGTCTTGTTTGACATATCTTTTAGCTTTGTGTCCCAGTTCTAGGTATGCATGTCATTTGTAGGAGTTTTGTTTAACTGCCAGAGATCCCAGGCCTTATCTCATAATTTAAGTAGAGCTTTAGTTTCCTTGGAAAGCCATAGGGTGTAATTTGACTTAGTTCTTATTGTTCTAGGTGGTGCAAGTTTATTGAGTATATTAAGGAAAGTAGAGTGAAAATAAGCTACAGCATCATCCGAGGGTAGGTCTTTTAGGGGAAGTCAGTTACAGTGTTTGAGTGTTGCTATAAAGATTTGGGGATTAAAATTTCTTTGGTTTCAGATTTGACAATAGATGGTATGTTTTGATGGCTTAATTTGTTGTCTACATATATAGGTTATCGGGTAATCACTGAGGCTACATGAAGGCAGCCAGTGTAGGGAGTGGGAGGGTTTGTTATTAAGAATCCAGTCAATAATAGAGTGCCTTTTTGTTGTTTTCTCAACTCTCTTAGGGGCTTGAACAATTTGGGTGCAGATATGTAGGTTTATATGGTTTGTAGGATTTTTGGAGTTGCAGGCAATCCAGTCAGTATTAAGGTCACCCATAATAATTGTTTCCTGAGGCAGATTTTTTTTATGTCCAGTAAAGTATGTGTTCAATTATGGAAATGTTAATTCCAGGTGGTGTATAGATTCCAGCTATGGCTAAGTATTTTTTGGTATTTATTTTCAGCTTGGCAAGTAATACTTCAGCATTGTTAAAATCTGTGGTATTATGGTGTATGGGTTCTAGTATGAGATTATTTTTATATACTATAGCTATTCTACCTCCTCTTTTGTTTTCTCTGCCTATCCTATGAATGTTGTAGTCATGGCAAATGATTTTATTAACATTAATCTCTGGCTTCAACCGGGTTTCTGTTAGTATAGCTATTTCCAGTGAGTATATAGAGATGGTGGCATGACATTCCTGCTCTTTGTTGGGTACACTTCTGAGAATAATATTTAGGATTAATAGGTCAGTTGTATTTCAGGTACATTAATTAGACCATGAGACTATGCTGATGTAAGTTGGATATATTGCAGTGTTGTGTAGTTTTAGTTTTGCTTCCAGGTTTGGGGGGATACCTCCACTAAGAGTAATTTGGGCTGCTATGTGTACTATACTGGAGAGGAGTTTAGATATCAAATTAGCATACTTAAAGGAGACGTGGTGTGTAGTTTTTACAGGGAGTAGAGTAAAGGTAACTTGATTAATATATGCTGTATTATAGCTTGCTGGAGATATAACTATGGTTGTGAGTTTTTTTTTGTGATGGGTAGTAGAAAGGAGCAGAATTGGAGGATATGGAGTAAGGTATGTATGATATGAGGTTAGATGAGCAGCTAGTGAAAGGGTTATTAGTATAGAAGTATAAAAGTGTAGCATAGTTGATGCGGTGTATAGGAGTTGGTCGGGGTATAAAAGTAAAAGTTATAGTGATTGCAGTTAGCCAGTTATATGGTAATGCAGAAGAAAGCAGAGGAGAGTAAGAGTGATTATTTAGTCTATTCAAAGTTGACAGTGGAATGTAATGAGTGAAGTGAAGTGAAATGTGATCTTGTCAGAAAAGTAGGGATTGGCCGTTGTGAGTAATGTGATTGAATGGAAGTAGGCTGTTTGGTTGTATTCAAGGTGTGGGAGTGGCTTGTTCAAAATAAATGTAGGCATAGTGGAGGTGGGTGGCATTTTGGGCATAGGGTAGGAGAGTGGAGTGACCCCAAGCAAAGCGAGGGTGAACGAGGTGGACAGATTAGAGTAGATCAACTCAGTAAAGAAAAAAACTATCTACAACAGCAAAATCTATCTGCTACTGAGATAGGTACCAGAATCCCCTAATAAATGCTGTTAGTAATGCTTTGCATTTGCCATCCAGATTTTAATATCCTTGTTTAGCAAGAACAGAATAAGCCATACTAGTTACTTTATGGAGTGGTTTTGCTTGAATTTGTTAATACTTTTAAGACACAAATGGCCAGTTAAGCTCTAAATCAACTAAGAATATTGGCAAAAAAGGTTGAAAAGAAACAACTATAAAGGAGGGGGGTGGCAACTATCTCAAGCTAAGGGAGAAACAAAGGAGCTGATGTCCCTGGTGTTGTGCATGCCATTTACTGACTTAACAAATACTAGTACAAAATGTTTTCTGATACCTTAAGACAAAAACCTACATTTAACAGTGGAGAGTAATTCCTTTTTACAGAGAAGACTATGTGTTCCATTTGCACTATTTCAAAAGCTTTCCTAGAACCACAATCACTTCTGAGAGAAGGGAACATAGTTCTGTTATAGCTAGGCAGCAAGGGAAATTTTACAGTGGTGAGCAATTCCTTTTTACATAGAAAACTATGTGTTCTATTTGCACTATTTCAAGAGCTTTCTTAGAGCCATGGTCAATTCTGAAGGGAGCACAGCTCTGTTACTGTTGGGCAGCAAGGCAATTGGCATTCACACTGTACTACGAGAAGCAGACAGCCTTAGAGGGAATTTAAAAAAATGTCATATTGTCAGAAATATTGAAAAAAAATGTGATTCTGGTTATAAAAAAGGGTGAGGGGAGACAATGATTGTAAAAGTAAATGGAATGTATGTACAGATTTAGGTAAATGATGGAAAATAAGGACAAAATTATGTAAATAATTGTAAATATGTATGATATATAAATATTGTAAATATAATATATATGATATTTAATAAAGACCCCCTACTGTTTGGAGGAGAGGAAGTAAAGCATTATCTGGGGTTGCTTGGTAGCAACTGAAAACTGCTACTGCAGTTGTGGGAATTCCAAAATGGAAGACATTGCAGCAGGGATAGAGAGAGGAGCAGGAGAAAACTTAATTAAGGAAAGAGAAGGAGAAGGAGACAAAATCATTTTTGCAAACTTGGAAATAGGAGGAATGGAGACACAAATGTTTATAGATTTGATGAGCCAGGCAGAGCCAAAGGAATGATCTGAAGCAGAAAGTAATGACATGGTGGAAAGAGTTTCATAGGGGAAGAAACAGAGGATGAAAACAAAAGCAACAGATAATGAAGTGAAAACACTAGTGTTTGCCTCATGAAACATGGATTTTTGTTATAAGAAAAAAAAAAAGAAGTTGTGTAGATACAGCAAGGCAAAGAAAAATGTAAGAATTAACTGAGAGGGGCAAAGATGATTAGTTTCTTAATAGTCACAGAGAAGATGATCAGTGGTAAGAATAAACAGTAAAAATTATGGCAGTGTGATTAGATATCTCATTATACAAAGTATTATTTGCCCCTAGAGTTTTACATTAAAGGCATAAGAACATTAATTTATTTAGGAGCTGAAAATTTTTGTGAAGTGACATTTACAAGTTTTAACTTGGAAAAATTACTGACTGAAACTGAAAACAGAAATACAGTAGCCCAATGGAGAGATTATTTTAGAGTTTTGGACTACAACTAATAAAAACATAAATGTGCAATGTATGACTTCAGATATGGATTAGCATGAGTTAAAGCTAATTTTTCTTTCACTATGCAGTAAAGTACATGAAGTTAAAAAATTATATATGAGATGAAATGTATGGACTGAGGGTTGGGAAGTATGGTTAACAATGGATGTTAAGGATAGGAAAATTCACATATTTCATTTATAATAATTGCAAATGGTAAGGATTTGCTAATTGCTGGGGCCAGCCTGAAGCACATTGTTTCTTTGGGGATGAAAATCATTTAGGACAAGACTGTAACAAGATTAATGTGATGATGAATTAATGGTTTGACTGTCCCATATTAGAAAGTATTAGTGAAAAATAAAAATGTATGCTTTCTTCTTTCTTGGTACCAGATATAACAAAGGAGATTAATAGTTATTTATGTGCGTATTAATATAACGGAGAGAAAACAATTGTATGAAGAAATTCAACAATTTGTGTTAGTAAATATGACAACAGTAATAGTATGATATTTTAACTGTGACCTGAATAAAGAAAACGGAACAATAACACAGGGTATTAACATGTTAAGGACTTAATAGAATGTGCACATTTAAAAGCAGGAAATAATTAATTATGTAGTTGACTCTAAAGACATGAGAGAAATAACAGGAGGAGTGCAGATTTCAGTTTTCACATCATAGAACAGTATGGGCTAGACTAGGGGAAGGCAGGAAAAATAAAAGACGAAGAAGGGATAACGTGACTAAGTGCAGAGTTTTAAATGGAGGAAGAAATGATAAAAGAAAGACATATTATGGAAAGAGAAAGAACTGGACACAGTGGTAGGCACTGTATAAGCAAAAGTATAAAATATACTTAGAAGTGGAAAGAAAAATACAAATGAAATAAGATGAAATATAAAGAAATTTTCTGGAATTATAAGAAAGAACTAGAACAAGGAAGTTACAAAACAGGGAAGTAGAAAAGCAGATGTATGAAAAGAACAGAGAAAAAAGCAAAATGATTTTTCCAGGCAGAAATCTTTTTTTTTCTGAAAGCAAATAGATGTTTTTTTCTTATTTAGATAAAGAAGTAAAATGAGTGAAGGAAGCATGAATGCTATCTTAGATGCAAATGTAGAGAATTTTCTAGAGGAAATGTATGAAAAATATGAAATGGATGGTCAGAAAACTGTAAAGTGAAAAAAATGAAAAGGTAAAGAATGCTTTTAGAAAATGGTATAACAATAGAAGAAACAGAGAAGATGATAAAAGAAGACAAGAATAAAGCAGTACCAGAACTGGATGTTATATGATCTGAATATTAATAGGAAATGTATAAAGATGAAAAATAAGTGCTTTTAACATTAAATGAATGGAGAATGGAGAATGGAGAATGGATGAAGGAATGTATAATGAAAGAAGATGTGGTGGAGTGATACAATCTGTATGGAAAAAGGATGAAAGAAAAGCTATAAAAATGTTGGTCTATAACACTAGGGAATACTGACTATAAAATATTTCTGAAAATAATACAAACATGGAAGAAGAAAATATTTGATGATGTAGGAAAATAGAACTATGATAAAAAAGGAAGAAAAGTGAAAGAAATATTATAGTGAATGATGCTGAAAGAAAATAATACTGATAGCATGTAACATAGCTAAAGCTTTTGATAAAGTGAGCCATGAAGCACTTTGCCAGATTTTAGAGGCATATGGTATAGGAGGAAATATTAAATAATAAATATTATAAAAATTAATTGGTACAAGTTATGATAAATGGATTGGTAAATAATTAGTATAAAGAGAGGAGTAAAACAGGAATGCCCAATAAATATCTGATTATTTCTATTAGTAATGAATACAGATGTAGACACACACATATATATATATATATATATATATATATATGTATATATATATATATATATATATATATATATATATATATATATATATATATATATATATATATATATATATATATATCTATATATATATATATATATATATATATATATATATATATATATATATATATATATATATAGATAGATAGATAGATATAGAAATGAGTTGAAGGGGCAAGACAAAATGTTAGATTAGTGATATGCATGGCATATGCAGATGGTTTAGTTCTAATACTAAAAAACAAGGGATGGATAAGTGAGGTTGTAATAAGGATTAAAAATCTTTTAAAAAGTTGGTCTGCAGTTAAACAAAATGAAGTTTAGGGGTATAGAAATATGGAATATATTTCACAAGAAAGAAAGCAAAGGCTTTTGCAGTGACATTTACTGAGTATAAATGTGTGATCACTCAATAGAAGGAGATAATGAAACAAATAAAAATGTTAGTTGGTGGAAAATGTTTTATTATTTCAGAAATGTATATATATATATATATATATATATATATATATACATAGAGAGAGAGAGAGAGAGAGAGAGAGAGAATATTTATTTATTTGGAAAATAGCATATTTAGGGAAAATTTATAAGTTCACACTCAAATGGAAAAACAGTTATTAGAGATTTTTTTTTAACTTCATTTAGGGCTCAAGGTTGAACTCACTGAGAAGAAAAATAATGTATAACAAAAATGAAGAAGGTGATTTGAACTGAAAATTCCATTTGTGCATTTAGCATCTATGTATTTATTACAGGTAATGATAAAGGTAAAGGAAAAAAATCAAGAAATGTTGGGTAAGATGTTATGTGTAAAATATAACAATGTATGAGAAGAAAAATGGGGAAAGGAAATACAAAATGACAGAATGAAAGAATTAGATAATAAAATCAAATTATGGAAGTATTATCAGACTATGGAAAGTAAGTGAGTTTCATGGAAAAAGAAAAGAATGATATCATAGGATTTTCCAAAAAAAAAAAATTTATATCCACAGACAAAAAAATTAAAAGAAAATGCAAAAAGGCAATATAAGACAGAAAGAAAATGATTGATTTTTGTAATGAAATAGGGGACATTTGTGGAGAATTTTATTAGACAAATTACTGGTGAAATGGAATATGAAATATAAAGTGATGAAGGAAAGAAAATGAGTTGATTGACTGCAGTGAAGAAGAAACAAGTGATTTTTTTTTTTGGATTGCAAATAAATTAAAGAATTTGGGGAAAGTTTTAAAAATGAATATAGATGGAGAGGATTTAAATGCATTAATATGAATATGATATTATATGGGAAGTATGATATAGTAAATGTTATTTAAATATAAATGAGCTAAAGCACTATTTGTAACAATATGGGTACTGTGGAAATATGTGAAAATTTCTTATATAAGAAGAAAATGGAAGAGAATAATGTATTAGATAAAATAAGAATATAGTTGTGGGAGAAAAAGTCAGGGATACTGGATGCATATAAAACAAAAATACAGTTGTTTAGTTAATTTATTTTATGCTGATAACTTGTATGTAATTTTAACTATAAATGCAAAAATGTGAGTGCAAATAACTGATTTCATTTTAGTGGTATAGAATGAAAGTATATATTAATAAAGTACTCCTACTCTTTTTGATAAGTGCCAGGGAATCTTTTAAATCCACCTGAGCTGCTACCAATTCAGGCAGATGGGACCTTTGTTTAAAACTTCATCAGGGTGTGTTAGAAA
The DNA here is from genome assembly GCF_019279795.1 of Protopterus annectens. Lineage (NCBI taxonomy): Eukaryota > Metazoa > Chordata > Ceratodontiformes > Protopteridae > Protopterus > Protopterus annectens. The sequence goes on from NC_056746.1 coordinate 673,465,886, forward strand.
TTATCCTAAATTAAATACAAAGAACTAAGAAATAAAGCATTGTCAAGTTTGGTAAAAAAAATTCTGAACGTAGCTTACAGTGCAGACAGCATCCCACTGCAGAATGATACATTTGTCAGATACCTCAGAACCTTTGTAGACAACTCCTTTGACCACCACTTAGCAACAGTTGTCAAAAATTCTTATATCTAGCCCATATAAAAACTAATAACTAAATGTATCTCAGTCAAAAGAAGTTATCATTCCCCTAGATACTGCCCTGATCAGAACAAGTATGAAAATAATTCACCTTTTAGCATATATTTATCCAACACTTCATGCAGCTAGAAAAACACAGATGATTCTAACTAAAAAGATTGCTGGAGTAAAAATCTTCAGCTACTAAAGTTGAAGTAAAGTACTAAGTGTTTAAAGCTATATTTGTGTGCTTTGTCTTTTATACACTCCAGCACAGTGATTTATACTTAACATTCAAAGCTGTTGAACACTCAGCCCTCCTTGATATCTGACACAACCAAAAAACAACTGACTAAACAGATATTCATACTAAATAATCTCTATTACCAAATAAATCATGCTGGAAGCACAAATCTATTACTCAGTATTCCTCTCATCTCTAGAATAATTTTCTGTTAAATAAAAGCTGTGTGATACTCTCAATTAATTTAAGAAAAACATTGACAATTGTCTGGGCACCCATAAATTCATCCCAGTCCTGAGTTACATGGTCATATCACAGGCAGGATGTGCCCTATAAGGGTAAATATTAGCAAGGTAATTATAGTCCTTGAACTGACTCTGCCTTGTAAACTCAATAACTTTATGTTTCCTCATTTGTATAGCAGCCCTAATCCTACAAGAAAATAGAGCAACCTTATGGGGGTCAGCACCATTTACAAGTGCACAAAAAATTACTTTTACAGCAAAGAAAGTATTAGCAAAAGTGAATGGGTTTGAGAAATCCCATTACCGCATGCATGGAAAATAAGTTTAAGTAGAAATAGGCCATATACCACTGCAAAGTACATTTAAAAGGCAGAGCTCTAATTATGTTGTAGCTACAGATAATGTTCTGGCATTTAAAATTAATTTCAAATACATACATAGCCCCATTTTATGCTAGAATTAAAAAAAACATTGGCTTGCGGTAACTAAGACCATAAGATGATCCTATTTGGAATACCCCCCATGTTAATACTTTATTAATAACACACTCCACTCAAGTACAACCAAAACCACAGCATGCTATATAGTAGGCTTCAAAAGATTACAGATAGTAAATCTATGAAGATCATTGACCTCTGCCAGAATAAAGTTAATTAGCTGCTGTCTTGCCGGTATTCATTTTTATACATTGATTCCACTATTCCTGTACACTGGGCATATAACCAAAAATGTCCCCCAGCAAAAAGCCTTTTTCTCACTTTCTAACTATCTAACCCTAGAACCTTGATATACTTTAGACAAAAAAGTTCTAATTCCTAAGTTAGAATGTAGACATACATACTGCAAGCTGTTATAAAGAAATTATGCAGTTTCTTTAACTTAATATTATACCAGGAAATCACTGACTATTCTAAGATATGCCGGTTGGCTACCATGTACTGCAAGAGAGATATATGACTGCTATGTTTTTTTTTCATATTTAAGCTATTTTGCAGATGTTTTCTTTCTTCACAAGTAAAGTATTAAAAAATCCCCATATACCCCATACAAAATAACAGAAGAGACAATGACTTTATACAGGCCTAAGTTTAAAATGTCAGAAGGAGAAAACATCCTGTATAAAATTGTCCAAGCAAACTGGAATAATCTCCCAATACATCTTAAAACAAGAAACTGGCTACCTTACACCCAGGAATAAATTTAAAATGTTCCTACAACAAACTTTAGGGTATTAACCTCAGTACAGAACAACAGCTTAACTAACCTCATGACAAACTTTACCATACATTCCAGAATACCTCTGTTGAGCAAATGTATGATTAACTTATGTATTATTTGTGATAAGTTCTATTTCTTAATTTCCAGTGCTACAGAGTAAACAGTGTTAAGACCATGTAGATATTTAGCACTCAATAAATATTCCTTATGTCATGGATACTACACATGTTCCTCTTATTAGATAGACTCCAAAAACTTAATTTCACTGTTTATTTTATATGTTACCTATTACAAATAATTTTATTAATGCTGATTCCCTATGTGTTTCAGCAGTTTGTACAGTCACTTTAAAATGCTATGTCATGCTGTATGTTTCAGCTGTTTACACATTAATTTTTAAATGCTACTCCCACAGTCTGTATGCATTTTATGCCTTGTGCAATTTACTGTAAAAACCTTTACTTTAATGTGTAGGACTTGTGTTCCTTGTGGCTGAAAAGGGTCATCATACCAGCCAATCTACCAAGTTTACAAGTTTAAAATAAATAAATTAGTAAATGAAATAAGCATTTAAATACATTCAAATTTTCATTCTCATAAAGGAAGACTAAAAACAAACAGGTTGAAAGTCCCCCCCCAGCCAAGAATAGAGCTCATGTATTGCAGAACATTTTATAAGTGGGGTGATTACTCTTTGCCTCTGGGAATAGGCTTGATACAAAAGTTGATTTAGATGCACAATTATAACTGAATAATCACTGCAGAGTTTAAACTTTGGTATAGATTGAAACCACTGCTGATTATTGATGAAGTATTTTTGCCCTAGTTCTTTCCTCTTGGCAGTAAATAAAACAACAGTGCTGCATTGATAAGAAGAATGTATGCATATGAAATGTATAAGATAGCAGTTCAGCAGGCTAAAAGGTGTTTTTAAATCTGACAAACTCTCCTATGTAAGACAGCTTTGTTTTCTTTATTGTTGCATGGGAATAGGGATCATTTTGGCAAATATAACGTAAAGCACCCTTCTCCTGTCATCTAATTTTTTAGCTCATTATGATTACAGTGATTTTTTCAGCAGAATTGCCGTTTTCACTTTTGCAGCCTGTATTTTCAATGATATTGCTGTAATGAGACACTTTACCAATGCCGCCAACAACATGTTATTGAAGAAATTCACAGTTGTTGAAGTATTTGTGTAGTAATAAAGCTTACATGCCAGGAGAGTGGAAGGAGCATATTATGTGAAAGAGGTTACAAAGAATGTCATAAAAATTAAAATACATAAAAATGGATTGCCAAATGGACTACAGACATTTGTACTCTTGGGAAATTATAGGTCTCTGATAATTACAGGAATAAGGATGGTGAGAATAAATAAATACAAAGAAAATGAAGTTTAATTGGAGCATTGAGTTTTAATTTTGTTTCCTGAATTTAAGCCAGTATAATATTGCTTTGCTGACACAGTTTATTCAGTTTAATGAAGGCAGGTACCAAATTAAAACTGCTCCAATCAGCTTTGATGTTTTCCATATATCTCTACCAGTTAAAAGTAAAAATCATTGTAAAATATGCATACATCAATTTCTGATTGCAGATGAATAAAAATAAAAACAGATCTCTTATTGTTTTCCCCCACAGGACAGCCATTTGAGAACACATTGATCATGAACTCTGCTTTGGCCAACATAATCTGTTCCATAATTTTCGGGCACAGATTTGAATATGATGATTCAACATTCATTCAGTTTTTAAAAATTATTAATGAGAGTGTTAGACTAAGTGGATCTTTTATTATCCGGGTAAGTAACTGACGTTTTTATTGTTTATGACTTCTTGTATAAAATACATACAATACTTTCTGGCAAGTTTGATGTTCTACATGAAGTTGACACATTCGGATATCTGACTATAAAACAATTGTTATTAACAACTTTTTTAGTATTGTTTACCTTTACGTACATCTAAACAAATATAGCCAGTTACAGTAATATTTTTTTTATATATATCTATATATATATATATATATATATATATATATATATATATATATAGCTCTACTTCATAACATTGAAATTTCATAACGTTGAATTTCATAACACTGAGAATATAACATTGAAAATTCAAAACACTGAAAACCCAAAACATTGAAAACTCAGAACATTGAAAGTGTGCTTCATAACATTGAAAACAAATTGCACAAGTAAATAATATCACCTCCACCCACAACAACACCTAACAAACACACTTTTTACTATGCCCCCCCCCACATTCCTGTAATTAAATATACCAATTCCAAGATCGCACTACAGTAGAAAAAAGTTAATTTCATAATCTCAGTATGGTGATTGTGATACAGTGAGGTTAGAAGATTCACTTTTTTTCCACTGTAGTGTGACCTTGGAGTTGGTATAATTAATTTATGGGGGGTGGGGGATGCAGGAGGGCTTGGCCCCCTGCAGAAATGTAGTAGATAGTGTGTTTGTTAGTTAGGTGTTGCTATAGGTGGGCAGGATGTTATTTACATGTACATTGTAGTTTTCAATGTTATGAAACACACTTTCAATGTTCTGAATTTTCAATGTTTTGGGTTTTCAGTGTTTTGGCATTTAGATGTTTTGGTCTCAATGTTATGAAATTGAACATCATGAAATTTCAATGTTATGAAGTAGTATATATATATGGTTCTACCTGACATAGCCGAAACCACACAACACCGACAACCACATCACCGACACCACATATTCGACAGTCCATAAACACGAAACCACACATAACCGACAACGAAATAACCGACGGTACACAAACACGAAACCCCATACACTGCACACACCACAATAACAATTATTAAAAACAAAACACATCCCCATTCCACAAACCACACACACAACACAAGCACACCAAAATCCTTACAAGCCCACACTAAACCTTACCCTAACCCTAAGGTCCGTCACTATCGCACACTTACCTACCGCTCCTAACCCTAACTCACTTAACCCGCCTTATCGCTCCCTAACCCTTACTCACTTAACCCACCCCTATCGCTCCCTAAACCTAACTCACTTAACCCACCCCTATCGCTCCCTAACCCTAACTCACTTAACCCACCCCTATCCCCACAGACCGTCAATCTCCACACTTACCTGCCTCGCACCCAACGTCCGTCACTACCGCATACTCACACAGCCTTTCCCCATGTCGGCATCCTCGGCGTTGGTGTTGTCATCCGTCGTGTCGGTCTTCTGCATTGTCGATGTTCTGCCACTCGCGATTCGCGTCGGTCTTCTTCACTTTCGATCTTCTGGAGCTCCGGATTCCGATGTCGGTCTTCTGCGCTGTCGACGAAGTCAGGTAGAACCATATATATATATATATATATATATATATATATATATATATATATATATATATATAAACTAAGAACTGAACTTCGTGACAATAAAAGCATTCAAAAAAATAGTAAATCACACCAACAACTCTTGTAGAATTTTAGCGCTTTCGTCTTATTTATTATCAAGACTTCTTCAGAAAGACATGTTTCATAAGTATGAGCAACCATTTTCACTTCCTTTATATACATTAGTTCTAGCAGGCCATTTAAATTAACAGTTCCTTTCCAATAGTAAAGTGTGAACAAGCAGGGTGCTGTGTGCATTTTCATTAACATTACAATCGCAGTTACATAAGGTAAATTAGTCAGACAGTAATAGCCTTGTGGTGCCGTGTGCATACTAAAAGGGATTGTGTGCAAAAGGGATCGTGTGCAAAAAAGGATTGTGTGCAAAAAGGGACTGTGTGCAAAAAGGGACTGTGTGCAAAAAAAAAAAAAAAAGGAAGGGGGAACCGGGAAGGATGACAGTCATGCTGTGATCATTCTAATATAAACACATTACTTATGAGTCTTTGCCTCTAAAGGTAAGTAAAGAAGAGAATGGAGGAAGATGGAGGAGTAAGGTAGAGAGTCCTGCTATTCTTTGGTATCAGTGTGTGTGTGTAGAGTAATGTGTGGGTATGCCACCTGATGGAGGAGTGGGAGGAATGCGGTGTGGACTTGAGGGGGGGCTGGTAGGCAGCCACCCATGACAAGGAGCATATGAATGACAGAGTATCCCAGAAGACTGTCAGTGCAGATGGTACCAGCTGTAGGCTGGTTTGGATGGTATAACCCCTTGAATGGCTGCGTGAAATAGTGAGACCAGGGATATAGTTGGTGCGGTCAGTGGGGGCCACCAAGGACTCCTGGGCTTTTCTAAATGACATCTTCAAACTAAGGCTGGATGGAGGGGAATATTTACTGGTCACCCTAGATGTAGAAGCACTCTACACAAACATCCCCCATGCCAAAGGACTGACCCTCACCAGACAGTACCTGAACAGGCACTCCAACCTAAGTGGGACTAAGATTAATACTGTATGCAGGTTAACAGAAGCAGTATTAAGAAATAACTTCTTTCAGTTCAATGGGAAGATTTACCACCAACAGAAAGGAGTAGCCATGGGGTCCAAAATGGCCCCAGCATATGCAAACTTAGTCCTCAGTGCCTGGGAAATGGATAAGGTTGAATCACTGCCCGGGTTCAACAACACCATAATGTACAGGTGTTATATTGATGACGTCTTTTTTGTCTGGAAGGGGAACGGACTTTCTCTGAGCAATTTTCTGGAAACCCTTTTCCAGAGTCTGGACTTCCTGACCCTCACAGTAGGACATATCGGAACCACCACTCAATTCCTGGATATCCACCTCACTATAGACCTGGAAAGTGGACAGTTTGACTCCAACATCTACCGCAAGCCCACTTTCCGGAATAACTATCTAGAGTTCAGCAGCCAGCATCCCCATTTCATGAAAAAGAATATTGTAAAAGGACAATTTATCCGGTTATCCAGACTCATTTTTAGGGACGAGGTTTTCATCAAGGAAGGTTTTTACCTCAGAAACTTGTTCCTAGAAAGAAAGTACCCAGAGCATCTAGTGGACAACCTGTTCCAAGAGATCATACAGCACAGACACTCCAGGTACCCACCAATCCTGGAAAAGGGATTCATAGCAAGGGCACAGAACGGACCGAACAAAAAGGACTGGGTGTCAAGTTTCCCCCTTCCAATTTCCACCGATATGTTTGGAATCAGAGGGGTCCTCACCAACAATTGGGACATATTGGGAGGAGAAAAAGGTCTGACCAAGTTACTTGGGACATCCCCAAACTTCTGTTTCAAACGAACCTCTTCTTTTGGTGGTGCGTTCGAGAGGAATAAAAGCCCATCCCCACAGAGCGAAGTATCGACAGAACCTGGAATGTCTGACTGCGGCAAGTGTGTTGCCTGTGTACACATAGGAAAAAACAACAACGTCACCTTCCCGCACTGCAACAGAACTGTCAGTCTACATGACCACTATGACTGCAACACAAAAAATGTAGTCTACTGTGCTTTCTGCGAACACTGTGGGAATTTCTATATCGGCAAAATTAACTGGAAGCTGAGTAGCCGTATTAAAGAACACACTGCAGCAATACACAAACAGGACAGTTTGAATGCCTTGGCTAAACACAGTACTATTTGCCCAAACTTCACAGGATTCAAATTCACAGTCCTGGAAAAAATAACAGAATTTGTAGGGGACATGGACACATTCCTGCAAGTCCGGGAATTAAAATGGCAGATAGAACTGAGAGCTGATGTCTATCCAGGTCTCAACGAGACACTGAACATTAAATGTGCACTTAAATGGTATAGAGATTGAAATGTGATAGGGTTTGAAGAACTGTGCAAGAGGGTTTGAAGAATTGTGCAAGTAGATTTAATGTGTTTATGGATTTACAACTGTGCAAGTGAATATAATGTGTTTCCTCTCTCTCTCTGACCTTTGACTCCCCCATACCCCCTACACACATGCTCCCAATCACCAGGCTAGCCCCCACTGACCGCACCAACTATACCCCTGGTCTCACTATTTCACGCAGCCATTCAAGGGGTGATACCATCCAAACCAGCCTACAGCTGGTACCATCCGCACTGACAGTCTTCTGGGACACTCTGTCATTCATATGCTCCTTGTCATGGGCGGCTGCCTACCAGCCCCCCTCAAGTCCACACCGCATTCCTCCCACTCCATCAGGTGGCATACCCACACATTACTCTACACACACACACACACACCAATACCAAAGCATAGTAGGACTCTCTACCTTACTCCTCCATCTTCCTCCGTTCTCTTCTTTACTTACCTTTAGAGGCAAAGACTCATAAGTAATGTGTTTATATTAGAATGATCACAGCATGACTGTCATCCTTCCCGGTTCCCCCTTCCTTTTTTTTTTTTTTTTTTTGCACACAATCCCTTTTTGCACACAGTCCCTTTTTGCACACAATCCCCTTTTTTGCACACAATCCCTTTTAGTATGCACACGGCACCACAAGGCTATTACTGTCTGACTAATTTACCTTATGTAACTGCGATTGTAATGTTAATGAAAATGCACACAGCACCCTGCTTGTTCACACTTTACTATTGGAAAGGAACTGTTGTTAATTTAAATGGCCTGCTAGAACTAATGTATATAAAGGAAGTGAAAATGGTTGCTCATACTTATGAAACATGTCTTTCTGAAGAAGTCTTGATAATAAATAAGACGAAAGCGCTAAAATTCTACAAGAGTTGTTGGTGTGATTTACTATTTTTTTGAATGCTTTTATTGTCACGAAGTTCAGTTCTTAGTTAAAATTTCTCCTCTTTGTTCAATTTTTTTGAGTGTGGTTAATTTTAGTTGTGTATATAGATATATATATATATATATATATATATATATATATATATATATATATATATATATATACAGTATCCATAAATATATATATATATATATATATATATATATCTTATCCACTATCACATATTAATATTTATCATAATAACTTAAAACAAATAAATCAAATACAAAAAGTAGTATGAATTTTCTCTTTTTAACTTTTAACTCCTTTATATCCTTTCCAGTTGTCCATCAGCTCTTCTATAGTCTGCTCCTATAGCTCTTTTTACCTTAATATCTCTTAAACTATCTCCAGGGCAGAGATTGCACCAGTGATGGATCGGGGAGGTGTTGTGGGGCAGATCAGAGTGCCAGCAGCATCACAAACAGTGGCCTAAATACTAGGGGATTATTTTGGTAATATTTATGTTATTTGTGTTACTGCACATAATGTCATTTATTTCAGGTCCCCCCTTAATGATGAAATGTTAATGGCAATCTACTTCATGATTTTGGCACCATACCCCTTACTGGGATCATGTTACATAATGGTCAGAAACACTTCCTATCCTACCTCCTAAATTGGCCAAGCCAGCAAAAACAGGTCTTTCACTCCCCCTTGCCTGTTCATCCATACACTCATTTTTCAATGAGCCTATTATAGATTTTTAACATAGCATATGAATAATGAGGGGGGGGGCAGAGCTTGTCCAGGTAGTCTTATGCTCAGTTACTCAGCTCCTGCTAAGGAAATGGTTTACTCATTTTGAAACTGCTTAAAATAATCGATGCAAAGTGTTTACATCAGAAAAAGTTTTGAAAAGTGCTATAATCCCTTTGTAATTATTTTCTCAGACTTTATCTAACTTTGGTCATTTTATGGGTGATTGAAAAATGAAGATACTTATGTGTAAAAGACCAGCATTCATTAATTGTCGTCTGATAGATCTATTTCTGTTTCACAGAAATATTTTCATTTTTCAATTCATCATTGACAGAAATAAGCAGCATATCAAACCCCCCCTTAAATGTTCAAAGTATGAATGAATAGGGCTGCTTAAAGTTCAGTTTCTTTTTTTTACTGATTTTTGAAGTATGACAGTGTTTTCTGAAACTATGAGAAATTATAGAACATGACAGAAGTATCACACTTTGACGTGCTATTTGTCAACATTGGTATCTACCAGCTCTTTCTAAAAATCATGCATGAATATTCCCCTAAAATTGTTTAGAGTCTGTACTAAAAGTTTATTAAACTACTATTTACCTTTTTTTTCTTGTTATGATGCTTAAGTGCAATGAGTGTACGACAAAATGTCAGAGATTAATACTACTTAGGAAAAGTAAATTATGTAACTACTTCGAAACCAAACTTTCTCAAAATATGGAACAACTGAGGGCAGACATTAATAATAAGAATTTAAAACTGACATATTTAAATCAAAACATTTTTCATAGTAATTTCCATTAATAAAAATAAAGCTGTAGAAGAAAATAATTCAGAGATGTTCAGATCTGCTACATTAAGAAACATTCATGTCTGATTTCTCATGTAAGTAATAACGTCATGATATAGAGAACTGGTCTGAGACAAGTAATATTAAAATTATAAATTTAAGGGATGGCCTGGATAAATACAAATTCAGTATTTATCCCATATTTATTTACATTAGTAAACTGAAAAGAACTAATAGAGATTTAGAGCATTCATCAACCCAACAGTGATAAACTAAGCCTTTTAAAAGACTGTTAGATCATAATGAGTTATATTTTGTAATGACAAGCAAATTAAGTATTGAGCGAGAGTTGATTATATATAAGAGTTGAAAGAAATACTCAGGCTCTAGCACCTCAGGAAGAAAAGAAAATTGGTGGAAATGAAGAAGAATGGAAAATCCTCAAAGCATCATGCTTGAGAACTACAGAACAGAAATGAGGCCAAACCAGGCATAGAATTAAAATACATAAGGAAAGCTGATGGTGGAATGCAGAAATCCAGGAAGTCATTAAAAGAAAGAAGGAGTGCAGGACAATTTGGGAGATAGAAAAGATAAAACATAGAATAAGTACTGGCTGGCTAGCAAAAAGGCTAGGAGAACAGTTGTAAAAACAGAGAACAAGAAATCAAAGCCACTCTAGAAGCTTTTGGAAAGTGACTCAGCAGATGGCACAAAGAAACTCTATCAGGTTACAAGGCAAAGTCAGAAAGACAAAAAAAAATAGTCATCAGACACCTTTCATAAGTGGTGCCAGCAACAATCTGCTCATTAGTTCAAAGGACATCAAAAGCAGACAGAAGGAGTAATTCCAGCACTTTCTGAATGAAGGAAATCCCATAGAATCTGTAGTGCCCCAGACACAGCCTACAATGAAAGAAGGTGGGCAGCCCACTCAAAAAGAAGTAAGAAAAGCACCAAGAAAAATTAAGTCAGGGAAAGCAGAAGGCTCAAAAGAGGTCATGACAGATATGATCTACATATTGAGTGAGTTAAGGGAGAAATAGCTCTGGGAGATGAGCAGATTGGATTCAGATCAGGATGCAACACAACTCACCCAGTGTTTGCAGTAGGACAGATAGATGAGAAGACACTAGAGATGAGGAAAGAGTCCAGTGGGGTATTCTAAGAGAAAGCATATGACAGGGTCCTTCGAAAGTTGATTTGGACAGTCATGCAATGATATGAAGTCTCTGAAACATTGGTTGAATTTGTACAGGCTATGTACGATGACCCAGTAACACAAGCAGGAACAGTGTTCTGTCTCACAGAGCGGTTCACTGTAGGAGTGGGTGTTCATCAGGGGTCAGCTCTGACACCACTGTTGTTCATACTGGTCATGAATTTCATTAAGAAATAGGTTGGAGGGGACAGATCAAAAAAGTTACTGACAATGTGGCAATACACAGAGATTCTGAACAACAACTTCAGTAAACAACAGGGGAATGTAATGCAAAGGTAAAGGCACATGGGGTGAAACTGTGTACAGATAATGGCAGCAAATGAGGAAAATCAGAAAAAACTGAGAACTGTGATAGAAGGGAAAATAATGAACAGGTCAGAAGCTACAAGTACCTGGGAGGGAGGTTGAGGATATGGGAAGTCTGAATGAGGAGGTCAAAGCTAGAATCAGAGGGACTGCAGTAAACTGGCACAGTGTCAGGGGTACTGTGTGACAGAAGAATACCAAAGAAGCTGAAAAATAAGGTGTACAGAACAGTGTTGTGACTGGTTCTACTGTATGGTACAGACATCTGGGCAATGAAGGTAGCTGAGGAAGCTAAAGGTAATGAAGATGAGATGTAGGACAGATGAAGAAATGAGGATATCACAGTAGAAGCCCAGGCAGCTCCAGTTACAGAGAAGGTAAAACAGAACAGGTTACAGTGGTTTGGGAACATGTGCAGAAAAGCAGAAGACAATCTGGTAAAGAAGATTTGGGACAGAAAAGGAAGAAAGCAAGAAGAAATAAGGGCGGTCAGCAAACAAATATATGGGCTGCATGAGGGAGAATACCCGCAGCAATCAGGCATGACTGTCAAGGAAGATAGGAAAATGCTAATGAATCAGGAGTGACAGCAGGACAGAGGGCGACAGTTGATGTGACACCTCAACCCCAAGCTGAAAATGGGGGAGAAAGGGGTGTTTATGATGATTATGATGATGATTACATATCTTCTGCACGAGCTGAATGGAAGAATAATAAACTTATAGCACATAAGGTGCCTTGACCACAAGTAGTCGTAATCTGTCCTACTGTATAACCTGTTGCACCTCCTTACTTTCTTTCTCTGTTAGTAACTTCTGCTTAAACTAACCTCCTAAACCCTCAGATCTACTACTATAGCCATACTATAACCCCCTCCTTTCTCTCCCCTCCCATTCTCCACACTATTCATCTTTTTCCCCCCACTTCCTATCAATGTCTGTACATTTTCCTTCTTTTGAACAACGATTATCTTTTTGTTTTTACTCTTTTATGTAGTAAATTTAGATCACTGCTATCAGTAGCAACCCTTAATGTTCATAATTGTTTCTTTTGTTTTTCTGTTTATAATTAATTTCGTATTTGCATTGTTATTTTTAATAGTTTTTGTCCTGTATGTTTATCTTTGCTTATGTTTGCTGGGGCTCTTTCCCTTTGGGTCTCCACTGAAAATGGGTTGCTTACTATCACTGCAATACAAATATTTAATAACTTTTTCTTTTTTACGATTATTTTCTATTGTGATTGTTATTTAATATTTGTATTTTATCTTTACTTATGTTTGCTGGGGCCTTTCCCCTCAGGTCTCCACTGAAAATGGGTTTGTTTGCAAACTTTGATGGGCTAACCCTGTTAACAAATGTAAAATAAATAAATAAGCTTAAAGCTAGAAGGGACACAGTGTTATTGAAGGACTAAAAGGCAAGAAAGGCAATATGAAATCACATCCTAAAAGGACTTCTCTATTACTAATTACCCAGTGACTATAGAGCAACTTAAGAATTGTTTACAGGATATTCAGTTTATTTACAAAACTATATAATAAGCAGTAATTTTTAAAGTTACATCTTCCAAAGAAATAAAAAAAAAGAGTGCAAGAAAAAAATCAAGATCTCTGTAAAGAAATATATGCATTTTATTGGCATGCCAACTATTTCCTTATTTATCGGGACATTTTCATGATATTTACACAACATATGATATTCCTGCTCTTGTTATTCTTTCATTCATTGGAGTATCAACAAAATCATATTCATCTCCTTTTATTCATTCTGTAATTACGGTACCATGCTGTTGTGATGTTTCCTCTAAAAACAGCTTGTGGTCTAACACATATACCATTTTTCCATAAAATTAATTGCTAAATAAATGCAGCACTAGTAATAAATTGTGTATGGAAAACTGAATCACATAAAATATCAGAATATAAAAGGTTGGTTGTAGAATACAACGAAAAGAGGATTTGCTTTAATGATGATATGTTTTCATAATGCTGCAACTATTATAAATACTGTATTGAAAGAGCTAATAAATGTTGCTGAGTTCCTGATTATTGAAGCTGGTGGAGGTAATCTCCCTCCCTTATAGTTATCATTAGTTTAAATTAAAAGTCTCAGTGATGGTGTATGCAGAATGCTATAATATCTACTTTCTTACAGTGAAATTACATCCAAAATTACCTCTAGCTAGTGAATCTTATCTGTGGTTTCATCTCAATGTAATTAATAGAAAACAAATCTATTCCAAGAAATACTTGTAAAGAGTAACACAGATTTTTGAAAATACTTACCAGGGGTTCTGCAACGAGCAGCAGTGATCATCAATTTTGCAAGCCACTAAGCAACTCTACACATCGAGCAACACTTTGTTTGTTGCCAGAACACCTGTTGTAGCCATGTTGAGGTGCAGACAGACTTGTGTACTCAGTGTAAGCAAAAGGTTGTAAATAAACTTAACCTCAATAAGCAAGAAGGCACAGATGGCACAGTACAAGGAAACGGCAACTTGAAAGCACAAATTAAGAGGCAGGGAGAGCTTAAAGAGGAAAGTGTAGTTATGTATCAATAGGTTAATGTACAAACACCAGTACTTATAATTATTGATTACTGCAAAAGTAATCATGTCCATTCCAGGACAAACTACATAAAAAAGTAAATGTTGGCAAAAAGAGGTGAGAGGAACACAGCTACAGTGTAACAGGAGTGTAAATATCATTGTTATAGTTAAACTAAAGAGATAACAGTTGGCAAGGGAAGCACATTCATTAGGGGACATTGCATATACTGCAGGTAGTGCACATCAGGGATGTATCCATAAATTTATATTTTGTACTCAGACCTTATGTTGTTGACTCCACCACCCACCTGTCATTTAAAAATCTCAAAATGCTGCCCTATGCATTTCAGAAAGGGACTTTAGTTTTAGTTGTTGCCATTTGTAACCATAAATAAGCTATTTTAGAGGTATGTTTTTCTTAGAAATGCATGTTTTGTATAGCAATGTACAGTCCACAATAGTTCAACCAGTTGAAAACAATTATGTACTGACTGAACTATAAATAGTTTGACAGATGCTCATAAAATATTCACTGGGTACTGAGCATATTCCTAGTTGCACCTGTGATGCAGATTTATGGAACTACACTGGCATTGTCATGCATACTGTGAAAGTAAATAAGGGAAATAATTTACATACACATAACTGACCTTTGACATACATACAGGCTAAACATGTAACACTTTACTTGCCTTATATGTATAAAAGAAACAATAATGAAGTTATAACGGCAATGTACACACGTGTAACTATATGGACATACTGAGATGAAACATGTACACCTGTAAATTCATTCCAATAATACTAGTAAATCTGGAAACAAACATTTGAGGCAGCAGCTTGCCTATTGTGAATGGTAGAAAGTATGTCTGTTCATAAATGACATGTATGTATGTACTGCCATCCAGAATGACCTGACACATACACAGAACTGTTATTTTAATGAGCATATCAAGAGAATAGTGTGCTGCTACCTATACTTACTGTTGTGTAACTATAAGAGATGTGAGATGTATGTAGTAGCAAATGAAGGCATTGTCTTGTGACATAGTCCAGACTAGTTGTTATAATGGGTAAGGTCTTTGCCTACCATGCACAAGGTACAAGGTTCGAGCCTAACCTCAGACCAATGCCTGTTTTGAGTTTGCACATGCTCCCTGTGTCTCCATGGGGTTTCTCCCATGTCCAAAAAACATACCAGGTGTTTCCATCTCAAACTCATCAATGAATGGAGCTGTGGGCAGCAGCACAGGCTCTACATGGTGCCCTATAGGGGGAAGAGTTGAATAGATCGACCACTTTGGGCATCTACTGTAGTGTGCTGTAGCCTCAAGGTAGGAGAACATGGATCACAGATCATAGACTGACCACCGGGGCAGGTCTAGCCACTTGATGGTATAAAATATGGTTCTAGGTGATTCGGTCATGTTGACTAATGTTGTCAAAAATGAGTATGGGTAGTTACCAGTGATAAGTGGGTTGAGGACCCACCTACTCTGACCTACACCAGGGACCCTTGCTAATGGTGGGAGGGGTATATGTGCCCCTATTGGCCAGTGTGTGCCTGCCATAAAGGCAGCCCTGGGTCAATAAGCTACTGGCTGGCCAGTGTCTAGTTGCCCAGTCTGGGTTACCTGGGATAACTCTGTTGAGCGAAAGTTGGATGTAAAACCAACCAACCTGCCAAACATGAACTGAGAATTGCTATGCTTAATGTAGATTCACTGACAGGATGCAGCTTGGAAGTGGATGACATGATGATACGTTGGAGGCTGGACATCCTATGTATCCAAGAGTTGGAAGGGCAGTGCAGCAAAGTCACTTGGCTTGGGATCCAGACTCTACTACTCAGGAGGGG
>NC_056746.1:673486920-673531920 GCF_019279795.1 Protopterus annectens
AATAGCACACATGAAGGGATTACATCATTATTGTTTTGGAAAGGTTATGGCTCCCTATCATGGAGTCGGACCCCTCAAAAACATGGCCCTGTTAGTGTCCCATATCACCATTTCTTACATACCATTACCAGATTCAAACTCCTGCCTATCAGATTCCACATTCTACAGAGCTCTGTATTAACTACTTCTACCACAAGACAGTGTGATGTACATAGGTTTACAGGTAAGTATTAGGCTAGCTTCTCCTGCAGGCCATTTTAAGCCTAGCCACTTTCCCTTTCTGTGTTTGAAATAATCTGTCACATTTGGTTATAGATTACCACTAATGAGAAAAATTGGGATCATACCATACAGAATTTGAGGGGACTGATGAATAGGATAAAACATTTAGGAGCTGCATCTGTCCATTGGTACTACATGTGTCAGAAAGGACACACTTCAGCTAAGAAATCTTTTGGATGCTGATGTCTCCGCTAAAAATACTTCTAATGGATCAAAAGGATTTATCCATGTAACTGTTCACATAAAGTGTGAGTTAGCCATATTACTGTTTGTTGGGCAAGCTGCTGTTGTCCATCAATATTGTTTTGCACATGTAGCAGTCAGTATTTGCTGCATGATGCAAAAAGTCAAGTCAAGGGTTATAGAATGATTTGAATTGCATAAAGTCATCAATGTGTTGAAAGGCTTATGTTAGGCCTAAAAGAAAAAAAAAATGTTTTAGCAATGAATGGATGAGTTTAGTTTGGATTTGTAGGTGTTTAGTAGTGTACCAGTGCCCTTTGCAGTACCACATTACATTGTGCCTTTGCCATATTACAACTGTTTGTGTACTGTTTAAGTAAACTGTCTGTATAGTTAAACTGAAGTATAGGAGGTGAAGTCTTTATAAGTCAACACAGGTGAACTGAATGAATGACTATATGACTGCAGATGGAGCAGCATGATTGTTTGGGGCTATAAGGACAGCTATAAGGGGCTAAGCACACCTAAACTAATAACAGGCTGTGTCTCCTACAATAGTAAGAATGAATTACCCCACCTCCCAAACCCCATTCACACATCATGTATGTGGTGAAAATCATTCAGTGAAAATCATTCAGCCCTAGCATTTAATTCATACACACTCATACTACTCAGTCACCACTCTGAGTTACCCCACCCAAAGTACCCCTGCATTGCTACAAAGATACCGGAATGACTGCACAGCACACCACACCGCACACATTATAAGGGTGATACAGATACACAATATAGTTGATATCATTGAATATCATCAAGGCATATGTTTATGTTTGGCTTAAATTAAAGTGCAACTGCAGTGAGTTTCCATGTCATGTGAGTAAATGACAACAGACATGCCCACATATATATGTACAGGGATAATACCATTTGTCATTCCTGTGATGGTCGAAGCACACACACATGCACACACACACACACACACACACACACACACACACACACACACACACTGATCTGATCCTTCACCTTATATTCTTTCTTTTGTTTTTTGACATATTCAATTGCTGCCTGATTTTTACCTACTTCTGGTTTGATTTCTATTCCAGCTTGACACCGATATGTTGCTGCTAAACTAAGCAGGGAAGCCTTCTTAGACTTGTTCTTCTCATGTTTTAAAATTTTTACTATGTTTAGGTCTTGTGAGGTCAGCAGATATGCATGCAATCCTATGATTGCAGATCTATACATGTAATCAATTTTGAAGAGGCTCATACCTCCTTCAGAACGGGGAATATATAAGTCTTCATACACTGATTTTTATAAATCATTTGATAAGTATGAAGCAGTCTTCTTGTTTTCCTGTCCAACTGATCCAATATATTTTGGGCCTAAGTCAATCACTCTAAAACTGTAAGTTAGGACAGGAAGAGCAAATTGGTTTATAGCTTGGACTTTGCTCCTAGATGTCAGCTCTGTTTTCAGTCTTCTAAAATATTGCTTACTAAGTTTTATTTACATTTGTTCATGTTTTTATTGTTGCTCCTTCATAAATTCCCAAATTTTAATACACTTCCTCTTGCTCAAGTTCTTTTATATCACATTCCTGTCCCAGGCTGATGTTTTCTTGGTGCTGCAGCTTTACTGCTTTAACTCATTACATCCAGGTGATGATGCCAGGTGCTGGTGCAGTTACATCCTACTAGTGCCTTTAGGCATCAAATATTGCTTGTTCATATTTCTAAAACCATGCTACATCCAAAGTATTAACATATTTCATCTTAAAGCTTACATAAAGGCAAACACAACTGCATTGATGTTTGACTTTTGTCTAGTGCAGGTACATGAATATTAATTGTTGTTCATATAATATTTATTTATATTGATATAAATCTCATTTTTTTCTAAATATCTCAACAACCAGGCATTACAGAAGAACTGTTTCATCTCATATGAAAGCACTAAATTGGATAAACAAAATGATGGCAGTATCTGTGTAACATGAGTGATTGCTGAGATATTGTAAGCTGTTTACAAAATATTACATACTAGTTACTATGTTTACTGTGACTTATAAAATTCTGTTTAACGCCCAGAACTGAAAGAATACTACCACAATAAAAACAGTTTGTAGCTAAAAGTTTGAAATTGCCACTGTTTTAGTAACATCTGTGGTTTCAGCTAGGAGAACATTTGTTTGAAATGTGAAGACATAATTTTATTCTATCAAAAACATAGGCTTCACCCATTGACAGTTACAGTGCAAATGTCAAGAGCTCCATTGGAGGGAATGAGTTTGCTTTTGCATATTTATCAAGACCAAATGACATTCTTATAGCATCTGAAAAAGTTTTACCACTCCTTGTATGATGAAATATACAGTTTTAAATCATCAGTAAAAAGAAAATGAGAAATCTTTAAACCTTGTTGTTTTCTGGGAGCCAAATTGTAGCCATGATCTAATCTGTTAAGTAGATAGCTTAAGGGGTTAAGGGCAAGACAAAAGAGCAGCGGTGACATGGAGTCACCCTGGAATATCCCCTTTTTAATTTTTATCCCTGAAATAATAACTTATCCTTTATCATGGCTTAACGTCAAAGTGGTTTGCCACTATTTCATCACCACTGCAATGTAATCAATCAGTGTAGGATGCATCTTATACATTTTTAAGCATTCTTTTTATCTATGAATTTGGGATACTGTCAAATGATTTTTTCTAGTCTAGCCATGCCATACTTAGATTCTTCCCCCTTTACAGTTCTCCATTATGACATTATTTAACAACAAATGATCCTTTGCTCCATACATTCTTTTGGAACCTTTTTGTTCTATTGCCATGACTGAGTTTTCTTCTAAATGACTATAAACTCTGTCTGCATCATTCCAGTGTATAGGTTATATAGCACTGGAATTCAGGTTATTGGTCTATAGTTTTTAAGATATCTTGCAGGTTCACTCTTAAGTAGGAGTATTGCTTTTCCTGCTGTTAATCAGGTTGGTGTCTCTTCTGGGTGTGTATATAAATAGTACTTACTCATGGCTAAATCTTCACGTAAAGAAGTTAATACATTTAGCCAGAAGTTAATACATTTAGCCAGAAGTTAGGTACTGCATCTGGGCCTGGAGTTTCCCACTTAGCAACTTTTCTTAACTTTGTTTCAGACTCACTGACTGTTACTTCATCCCATTTCATATCCTGTACATTTGAACTTCTTATTCTTTCTTTTACTTCTTCTATCCATTCAGCATCTTTGTTATGTTCCACAGGATCTTCATAGATATTTCTCCAAAATGTACCTTTTTCTTCTTTTTTAGTGGTATTTCAATTCCTTTTTCCTTGTTTCCCAATTATCTATAAACCTTTTGTGGGCCATCAATAAATTGCTTACTTTTTACTTTTCCTTTGTATTCATCTGCATATCGTCTACGTTTTTCTGCCTGTGCTGATATCTTTGGTTTGTTATTTGCAATAGTATAAGATAGATGTGATCTATTCTGATACTGTGTTACTTCACGTCTAACTTTCTGAGTATTTTTGTTGATCTGTTTTCTCTTCTATGCTCTTCTAACAATGACACTTCTTGTCTTAATTGCTTTATAGTTTTCTGTAGTTGATATTTCCATGATGACATTTGATTTCTCCCCTTCCTTTCCCTTATTGCCCTGTGTTTTTGTGGTAAGACTTGATTTGTTATTAATTGAGCTCCACAGTAATATATCCTATTGACTTCTGTTAGATCACATGAATTTCTATGAACAGTCCTAATTAGTGTGTTCATTTGGTTTATCAAACTTCTAACTTTTGGGGTTTTATTGACTTTTATTGATGTTACTGTGTCTGTCCATCTCTATTAAATCAAGGAAGTCTTCTCTTAGATCATTTTCTTCTAAACTGAGGGCACATTTTTGTTATTCATTTCCTCCAGGCATTCTACAGAAAGTTTCATAACATCTTCCTGTGCAACATTAACTTCAGTTTCATCCTGTGTCATCCATTGTTCTTTCATATGGGAACTCCATGGCCTATCACTCCACAACACTGACTGCATCACAGTTGTCACAGTTTCTAGTTCCTTCCCTTGCTGTGAAACTCCAAATGAACTCTTTTACTGTTTTTCTGTGGAAGGCTCCAAAGTATCTTCATATGGCAACTGATCAGATGTTCCCCACTTCACTGGTTTCTCTCTAATTTGGGGATTCATTGCTCTATCCTGCTGTGGTGTTATCAGAGTTAGACTTTCTACACTAAATCCTTCACTTTGCAGGTAATCCATAAGCGTATTTTCTATTTCTTTAACTTTTCCATTACTAATCCTCTTTTCTGCTTTCCCACTTTTTCTTTCCCATGTCCATATTTCCTTTTCAGATGTCTCCTGGTCCTTCTGTTTCTCTTTACTTGGGGGACTCATTACTCCATCATGCTGTGATATAACCCGTGTTAGACTGTCTACACTAAATACTTCAGCTTCTATTTTTTTACTCCTACTTTACTAATCTTCTGTTCTACGCTCCCTCTTTGTCATCTTATCTTTTGTATTGCAAATTTTTCCATATCTGGAAGTCTTTGCTTGTATTTCTCTGTGAATATCTTTGAGGCTGCTTTTTTGCATTGATTATTTTGGCTTTTTCCTTTGCATAAATATTACACCACATCAGATCTCCCTTTTTTCCATGCCCATGTTTCTTTTTTATACCTTTCAAAAATTTCTAGATTTTATTCTTTATATTTTCACAATTCCTCAGTTGCTTCTTTTTCCAAACAGCCCAAGGTTTCTTGGCATAAATAATGTTTTTCATAAATCTATTGTAGTAAAGAACACAAATTCTTATTTGAAGCTTCTGACAGTTTTTCTTGTGCAAGTATTTTTCTTTCTTCTAATTTCTCTCTACATTTTTTTGTATATCTTCTGTCTGGAATTTCTGGGCTTCTTGCATAATAGTAACAATACGTAATTTCTTTCTTATCCTCAATAGTCCATTCTATCATCTTTATGGCTGTTTTTGGCCTATCAGTTTTTTGTGACTTTTTGTGGACTACTACTTCCTTCTACAAAGGGGGGGCATCCCCCCCTGAGCCTGGCATAGCCCCATTGTAAGAGTGTTTCCATGTCTTCAGTATTCTACACTGTCATTTATTCCAGTCCTGTATAATGCAGTGATGCTAAGCACATTTCTACTACATATCTATACTACTGTGGCCAAAGGTAAAATGTTCAGTTTTTGCCATAGGATGTGAAACTGTATTTACTGGCATTTACCACTGGTGTGGAATGCCAAAAATTGTGCAACTGCTGAGGATAAACATTTAAGGGCTGTTTTATGGGTCATCTCAGACCATATATGTTATGTGTGATTCTATTTTTTGACCAGATTAAATGGGTGAAAAGGGGTTGATAGGACAGTGGTAAAAATGGGGGGAGGCAAATAGAGGGTAGAACACAGGGAAGAAAAGAGGGAAGAACAGAGAAATGTACAGGATTGTGGTTGAATAGCACTATACAGAATTTTTTACAAGATAAATGTATACTATAATAATCTGATGAATTTGGATAGTCACTACATCATTGGTGAGTGACAACTGAATGCTGTATAACCAGCTGGACCAAATCAGGTATGTGAAATAGAGATATAGGTGAAGTGGAAAGCTATATATGGGGTAATTTTTTTTTTTGTCAGATAGGTGCCCATTTTGATTTTTTTTTTTTATAGAGGAATGTGATATTGGATAGGAATAAGAGGGTTAGGTAAGTATGTTAAGTTAGGCAACAGGCACAGACATATAGGACATACAAGACAGACAGGGAAGGTGATGGGCACAAAAGGTTGGGGGATACCACAATTGTGGATAGGTTGGGGCATCAGAGCCACATCCACATTCAGCATGAGGACAATGAGAATCAACCCCTCAGTCTCAGAAGTGTCATCACTGTCTCCTGTCACAGACACCTAGGTCAGTGCTGGATGGGGTATTAACTTGACTATTCAGTGAAGGATTTTCTCAATTTTTCCAATTCAGGCATCAAGGCTGCTCTCAATAATGTCCTCCACTAATGCTGTCATTTCCTAATGGGTGATGAAATTACCACCTCCACTAGTACTACTCCCGGTGGGTACTGCCGCACTAGCCCCTGAGGCAGAGCTACCTGACACAGTTGGTGCAGCTAGTGCAGGAGTTGTGTTGGCAATGCTGACAGGTTGGGATTCTGTGATGGGTGTCTGTGCTGCTTGCAGTGGTGTCACCACAGCCACTTGTGGAGGTCTGGTCGGCTGATTCCCAGTGGTTAGCCTAGTTCTCCAAGTTGATGGGCATTTGTGCTGCTACAGGAATGTTTCTAAAAAATTAGAAAAAATGAGATGTATGGTGGGATGAGAGAAAACATATATAAAGTCATCAATTTCAAGTCATTTTAATAACTCAAAATATATTCAAATTTACACATATATATGGTAAACTTTGACACATCTAGATATGAATGTGAAGTCATAAATGTGTCACAACACATAACAATCTCAGTGGCATGCTAAACATTAGACAGCTATGCATTCCAATTAAAACATTGATTTATAAAGATGGAATGTTTAATGTTATTTAATGATTGCAGAAAATATAGTGTATATATCACTCCATATTTTATTTATTTTTATTTATTTTATTTTACATTTGTTGACCGGGCTAGTCTAGCTGGATATATGTCCATTTTCAGTAGAGGCCCGGGGAGAAAAGCTCCAAGTGTAGATTACAGATATAAAAAAAACATATAGGAAACAGAACATAGACATTGTTACATACAATTTTACAAAAAAAAGCAGTAAGTAGGGAACATTAATGTAAAAAATGCAAACCAAAATTTTTTTTTTTTTTTTTTTTTTTTTTGTCAGAAAGAATACATATAAAGTTACTGTAAGGATAGATAGGATAGGAGAGGAAGGAGTGAGTTAACCTGGGTTGGTGCAGGAGCATAGCCAGTGTTTGTTGAGATGATTTTTTATTTGTTTTTTAAAAAGTGAGAGAGAGCACAAAGATGTGATGTCAGAGGGTAATTTATTCCACATTTTTCCAACAGAGTTGGAAAAGAGGCAATCTCCAGCTGAATTATCAGGTTTGATAATATTTATCAGTAGCTTGTTGGAAGAACGTAGATGCTTCAGGTTATTGTAAGGTGAAATGAGGTTAGTGAGTATGGGTGTTTTAGTTGGTTGGTATAGGATTGTATGAGCTATTTGGAATTGTTGAAATAGGAGTTGGTTAGGGAGTTCAAGCCAACCTAGTTCTCTTAGGTTCAGGCAGTGGTGAGTTTTAAATGGGGTTCCTGTTGCAAATCGAGCAATATTATGGTAAGATTGTGCTAGTTTATTGATATTGTTTTTGGAAAGGTTAGTGAATATAGCAGATGCGTATAGTAGAGAAGAGGTTAGATGGGATCTGGCTAAGATTGTCTTTGCGTCTGGTGAAAGGAAGGCTTTGATTCTGTAAAGGGAACCTATTTTCCTGGAGCAAGGCATGTAAGCTTGGTATACAGGTAAGATATATTAAAATCTAATTGCTGCTAATTGGAGTTGAACCGACACTCAGCTAAACTGACTTACATGTTGCCTAATGAATGATTAAAAGCTATTGGAGCAAGGCATGTAAGCTTGGTATACAGGTAAGATATGCCTACTCAGTTGTGTGTGCTCAAGCTCATACAGACGGATGCAATGAAATTTGGTGAAATTAACTACATTTCTGATGTATTATGATTTTGCTTGCATTCCTACCTATGTCTTACTTACCCCATGCCCGAGTTACCTATCCCATGCCTGAGGCATGCCAGCGATTCCTGATGCACCTCCCTATGCTAGGCTATTTCTTCTGAACCTTTACAGAACACAAAACAGAAAAAGAAGCATAATAAAACATGTATATCTTGCCACTCCATGGAACTGTATTTGTTGCAGGTGGATCATTATTCTTACATAACTCAGAGGAGTATTTGCTGTTGCAAATTTTGCCTCCTATTGGCTCAGGAGGTCATGCTTATAACTTCATAGGTTCGTAGGTAGGTACTAGGCTATCGTGTTTATATCACGCTATTGAAAGATGAAAATAGCGAATGCTATTTCATTGAACCTAAAATATCGAAACCACATAATATTGAACATTCAGAAACACATACACACAACACAAGCACACCTAAAAAATCAGTCCACACACACATACACTTATAATCCTACAACTAACCCTATACTAAACTGCACATACACTACTATCTATCCGCTTACCTTAACCCAAACCCTAACCCTAAGGTCTGTCACTATCACACACTCATCTAACCTGTGCCCTAACTCACTTAACCCACCCCTAACCCTAATTCACCTAACTCGTGCCCTAACCCTAACTCACCTAACCCACGCCCTAACCCTAACGACCACACAATCGCACACTTACCTGAATCCGACCCATAACTTTCCACCACAGCACTGAAAATAGCGAAGCCACAAAACCGGCCAACTGAATTCTTTCCCTGGGAAAAAATTTGGTGTTCTGCAGCTTTGCTATTTTTAGAGTTCGCTCAAAATGGGTCGATATTAGAACATTCAATGTTTTAAAACTTCGATTTTCTGATATAGACCCAGGCTATCAGCCCAAGGGCCTAAGTAAGCTTAGCCAACAAGGTTCTCTGGCTTGCACCACCCAAGAAAGTTAATTTCCTGTGATCCTGTTGAGCAGAGCCACAGAAGTGATCCCCGGGGTGTATTTTCTATTTCCAGTACACTCATCAGGATTTTTCTTGAAGAGTGCTAATGAGGAACTTTGCTTGACATAGATGGGTAGCTTGTTCCAGAGTATAGGAAGTCACTGGGACAGGAATCTATCCCTCCAGCATGTACTGTTTATTGTGGTGACAAGGTTTAGGTCTCTAGTGCATGTAGCTCGTAGGGATTTGGATTTCTTTAGGTGTAGCATGTCCAACAGCTCCGGGTTTAACATAGCTTTATATGTTAGGCAGAGATCTCCTTGGAGTAGGCAATATGCTACAGAGTAAAGCTGGAGTTTTTTTGAGATGGTCAGTGTAGGGCATCTGTTTGAGGCCAGTAATCCTCTTCATGAGGTACTTCTCTGGCCTTTCCAGCTGCTGCAGATGTGTTGTGAGGTACATTCCAAAAGAGGTGTTGTACTCTATAATGGGTCTAATGAGTGCCGGGTAAAGGGGAGCAATGACCTCTTTTTTCCTGGGGGAGAACCCTTTTGTGATGGTGTGCCACATAAAAGAATTTCCTGACTCCTGTGGTGATGTGATTATCAAAGGAGAGACTACTGTCCACCTGTGTCTTAAGGTCTCTTATCACATTCAGCATTAAGTAGACTGCCTTTTATATGGTAGTTCATGGGTACAGAGTTTTTGCCAAAGGAGATGTCAATGCACTTTTTGGCATTGAGCTTGAGGCCATGCCTCTGACACCAGGCATCTGTCTCAGTGAGGTACTACTGTAGAATGTATACATCATTTGGGGACACGACTACGGCTCCTAGTTTGCAGTCATCTGCGAACTTCATTAGCCAGAGACCTTCTGTGTTAGCCTCCACTTCAAACAAGTAGACACCAAACAGGAGAGGTCCCAGGACTGAACCTTGTGGTACTCCACTTGTCACTGGTTTGAAGTCAGATTTGGAGTCTGCAACTTTTACATTGTGGGTTCTGTCAGTGAGCCAGTTGGAAACCCATCTTGTGATGTAGGGATTTATCCCTAGTTTAGTGAGTTTAGCTATAAGTTCAGAATGGGGGATGGTGTTGATGTTGAAAGCCTTGGCGAGGTCAAGATAGGCTGTGTGAACCACCTTACCCTCGTCTATGACTTTGGTGACTGCCTCAAAGATGTTGATCAGGTTCAGAAGGCATGATCTGCCTTTCACAAACCCAAACTGGGTGGGGTCCAGAGTTTGGAGGTTACCAATGTCTTTGTTTATGAGTTCCATGATGATACATTCCATGGCCTTGCAGACCAGGCTCATCAGGCTAATAGTGTGATAGTTCCCAGGATCAGTGGTGGGTCCCCCTTTGTGGAGTGGGATAACTGTTGCCTGTGCACCATTCAGTGGGCACAAAGCCCGACGTGAGACTATGACTGAACATGGTGCTTAAGTGGGGAGCCAGTTCATTCTAAAGTTCATGTAAAACCCAGCCTGGGATGTCGTCCGGTCCCATGGATGCTGTGTTTTTGGTTTTAGAGAGTGCAGCTTTTACCTGCATAGATGTGAATGCAAGGACTCTGCATTCTTCCTGTATAGATATGGGCCCTTTAGGGGGTGAGAACCTATCTGCCAGGATGTTGGCAATATCAGTTGGCTCTGTAATTTTCATGCCATTGTGCTGTAACTCAGAGCAGATCTGGGTGTTGCCATTGAGATTCTTGACATAGCTATAGAATCCTTTGTGGTTGCCCTTAGAATCAGTGGTGATTTTGTTTTTGTAGCTAGCTTTAGAGGATCTTATAGGGGATCCCAGCTTCTTACTGAGGCTGAACAGTGAGCTCCTCCACTCATGGGATTTTACTCTCTTTTGCAACAGTTTCTTCCTTCTGTTGTAGAGTTTGTTTATGGCAGGGAACCACCAGATTGGCTTCCTTTTTTGGAGGATAGTGTCTTGGTTCTGTTTGGGATAGCAAGACCCCTGCACTTGTGTAAGTGCTTATAGAGTGCATTTGTGTAGGATTCAGCAGTCATAACTTTATTGTCCATCTGCATGGGTGTCATGAAGTTCACCACTTCTGTCTTAAGAAGCATGAAGTTGGCTTTGGAGAAATTCTTTACCATGGTTTCCTTAATGGTGGGTGGGGGCGGGGTGCAGATATCTAGGGTGATTAGCTTATGATCAGATCTGACCAACGAGGATTTGACTTCAGGTGTGGAACACCAGTCACTTATGTTGGTAATGACTAGGTCTAGGATATTGTTGCCCCTGGTGGGGTTGTGGATAAGTTGATCCAAGGCATTGGAATTGATGAATTCCATAAAGCGTTGAGTGAAGGAGTTGGTACATGAGTAGTTTTCCCAGTTAATGGCAAGATAGTTGAAATCGCCCATTATTAGGGTGTTTGGCTGAACCCTAATATTTTGCAGTATATCAAGAAAAGGGGAGTGGGAATCCTTGGGCATGGTGGGGGATCTGTAGCAAGCTACAGTTTGGAATGCAGTTTTGCCCAGAGTTAGTTGCACTTGGATAATGTCAGATGCATTATGCTGCGCAACTAGCCTGTAGGTGTGGATATCCTTAATGAATATGGACACACCTCCACCTTTGCTGTTCTGGACCAGGTTAGATGGCCAAAAAGTGTGGTATGAGTTATAACCTAGTAATGCAGGGTTGCACTCTAGAGCCTTGAACCAGGTCTCAGTCACTGCACAGATATCGATGTTCTCCAGTTTAAGGAGTGCCCCGAGGGAGTGCATTTTGAGATTTAGACTTCTAGCATCGAGTAGCATTACCCACCGTTTTTGCTTGCCTGTTCCTGTTACAGTGGTGAATTTGTCATTTGAACCTTGCCTAAAAAAGGCACTATAGGGGAAGCAAGACCCTTAGCCAGTATCCGGAATCCCAGGGGAGACAGGTGCAGGCCATCTCTGGCAAAGCACCGTGGTCTGTCGACCATGTCGTCCCAGGCAGACAGACACTGGATTCCCTTAGAATGACACCAGAACTTAGCCAATTGTTGAAGTCAATCATTTTGTCCTTGGACTGAGGTAACATTCTGGACGATGGCAGGATGCTACTCAGGGCTAGGGTCATACCTGCCTTTGCTACAAGATTGGAGAGCTCTTCCATGTCTCTTTTCATGTAGTCCAGGCAGATACATCTCAGGTCATTCACACCAACATGGACAATGACAGAGTCATATTTGTACTTGTTGTGGAGTGACCTGAGTGTGTGGGTTATGTGGCGGATCCTGGCACCCGACATGGAGCTGACAGTAACCTTCTCCTTGTTTAGCCTGGTGAGTGGGACATCAATGTGCCTGACTATAGAGTCACCTATGATTAGTGTGTTGGGTCATTGTTTTGCTTTATGGGCCATGGTTTATTTGCACACTAAGTCTGTGGGCTATGTGTCATTTTGGCTGTGTTGGGTGTGGAGGTTGCTTGCATTTCTGCTTTGGATGTCTCTGTTGCTTGAGCAGATTATTACTGAGAGCCTCCACAAACGTTTTTGTGTTTCTATGTGTGGATTTTTCTGGTATAGGTTTAGTGGGACTATGTGATGAGTGTGGTGTGGTGCAAGTGTTTACCTTCTCCTCTTGACTGTCAAGTTCAGTATTGGTTGGAGAGAGTTTTACCTCCAGTTTGTCTAGATAAGTGCATCTCTCACAGGTTGTGGTGTTGGGTGGTAGGAGGAAAGGGTTTGCTCTGTACATGAGGCAATTGCTACATTGCTCCAAGATGCCCAGATTCATCAGCTAGAAAGGAGAGAACACTGGGAGCTGACCCTTGGACATGCCTGAATAAAAAACTACTTTCCTCTAGACAAGTGAGGAAAGTAAGTATAAGAGCTGTTTTTCTCTAAGCAAGTGAGGAAAGTAAGTACAATAACTGTTTTCCTCTAGGTAAAGAGAAAGGTTGAGTGCTGTAGTAATTTGTAGCTTATTTAGTGCTAACAACAAGTTCTGAACAAGTGCCGAGCATGAATAAGCAAATTCAAGTGCTAAAACAAAGAATCTGTACCTGGATCTTGTGGTAGATAGGCTAGCTAGTGTTTGCCACTCTCACTGATAAGCTAGAATGCTTCCCTCTAACAAAGAAAAGCTTGGGGGGCTCAGAAGCTTACACACAGTCCTGGATATAGCAAATCTGTATCTGGACTAGACTAGTTACAGGAAAGGTGGGAAATTAGCGCAAACATGGGCTTTTAAACCAGAAGGTTGAAAGAGATGGAGAAACTGCCCAAACGGCCAATAAACTACAATTTCTGGGCCAGAAACCACTCTTGTGGTAGATAGGCTACCTAGTGCTTACCACTCCCACTGAGAAGCTAGAACGCTTCCCTTTAACACAAAAAGGCTTGGGGGGCTCAGAAGCTTACAAACAGTCTTGGATACAGCAGATCTGTATTTGGACTAGACTAGTTATAGGAAAGATGGGAAACAAGAGCAATTGTAGGCTTTTAAATCAGAAAGTTGAAAGAGATGGAAAAACTGCCCAAACAGCCAATAAACTACAATTTCTGGGCCAGAAACCACTCTTGTGTTAGATAGCCTACCTAGTGCTTACCACTCCCACTAGAATGCTTCCCTTCAACAAAGAAAGTCTTTGGGGGCTCAGAAGCTTACAAAATGTCCTGGTTACAGCAAATTTGTATCTGGACTAGAATAGTTACAGGAAAGGTGGGAAACAAGCTTAGAAAAGATTTTTTTTTGGAAAGTGGAAAGGGAGAAAGGAGAAACAGAAGATAATTCAAATATAAGGACCTAAGTGGCTTGCCCTTCACAGACTTTCTCTCTATATTAGGTAGAATGAGCTAGTGACACTAGAATGGAATAGAGCTGGGATAGAGCTGAACAGGTGGGACTGGTAGGAGTGTCTGAAGTCAAAATATGATATCACTGTACTCGGTTGAGTGAGCAAATGAGTTAGACCCAGGAGGAGTGTTCAAACACAAATTAACAGGAGAGGAGAGCAATTCCAAAGCCACCAAGATTAATACCATAACAAGAACAGGGAAGGCGGGCAGGTGGGAAACTAACTGCAGAGACAGAGAAAGACCACAGTATTCTATGAAACAATTAAATAGAAAAATAAACAACTACAGAGAGACACAGACCACAATATTCAATGAAACAATTAAATAGACAGAAAAAATAAAATGCAGTACAATCTTTAACACTGCAAGTTCGTACTTAACTCAGCAAGTAATGCAGTTGATTGTAGTTATGTAGCAGAAGCTAACCAACTCAGATATTGAGCAGTAAAAAATTCAGAGATATGTAACTAACACTTATAAATACAGAGAAACCCTCTAGGTTAATATTTTAACACTGAACATCAATGAAGTGAAACACAATAGCCCCCACTTACAGCAGAGACAGAGAGCACAGTATTCTATGAAACAATTAAATAAAAAAATAAATAACTACAGAGAGACACAGACCACAATATTCAATGAAACAATTAAATAGCATGGAGGTGTGGATATCCTTAATGAATATGGACACACCTCCACCTTTGCTATTCTGGACCAGGATAGATGGCCGAAAAGTGTGGTATGAGATATAGCCTGGTAATGCAGGGTTGTTCTCTAGAGCCTTGAGCCAGGTCTCAGTCACTGCACAGATATCGATGCTCTCCACTTTAAGGAGTGCCTCGAGTGAGTGCATTTTGAGATTTAGACTTCTAGCATTGAGTAGCATTACCCACAGTTTCTGCTTGCCTGTTGCTGTTATGGTGGTGAATTTGTCATTTGAACCTTGCCTAAAAAAGACACTATAGGGGCGGCAAGACCCTTAGCCAGTATCCGGAATCCCAGGGGCAACTGGTGCAGGCTATCTCTGGCAAAGCATCGTGGTCTGTCGACCATGTCATCCCAGGCAGACTGACACTGGATTCCCTTAGAATGACACCACAAGCTTAGCCATTTGTTGAAGTCAATCATTTTGTCCTTGGACTGCGGTAACATTCTGGATGATGGCAGGATGCTTCTCAGGGCTAGGGTCATACCTGCCTTTGCTGCAAGATTGGAGAGCTCTTCCATGTCTCTTTTCATGTAGTCCAGGTAGGTACATCTCAGGTCATTCACACCAACATGGACTCCTCTTGACTGTCAAGTTCAGTATTGGTTGGAGAGAGCTTTACCTCCAGTTTGGCTAGATAAGTGCATGCCTCACAGATTGTGGTGTTGGGTGGTAAGAGGAGAGGGTTGTCTCTGTACATGAGGCAATTGCTACGTTGCTCCAAGATGTTCAGATTCATCAGCTAAACAGGAGAGAACTCTGGGAGCTGACCCTTGGACATGCCTGAATAAAAAACTACTTTCCTCTAGACAAGTGAGGAACGTGAGTATAAGAGCTGTTTTTCTCTAAGCAAGTGAGGAAAGTAAGTACAAAAACTGTTTTTCTCCAGGTAAAGAGAAAGGTTGAGTGTTGTAGTAATTTGTAGCTTATTTAGTGCTAACAACAAGTTCTGAAAAAGTGCTGAGCATGAATAAACAAATTCAAGTGCTAAAACAAAGAATCAGTTCCTGGATCTTGTGGTTGATAGGCTACCTAGCGTTTACCACTCCCACTGATAAGCTAGAATGCTTCCCTTCAACAAAGTAAAGCTTGGGGGGCTCAGAAGCTTGCACACAGTCCAGGATACAGCAAATCTGTATCTGGACTGGACTAGTTACAGGAATGGTGGAAAATTAGTGCAAATGTGGGCTTTTAAACCAGAAAGTTGGAAGAGATGGAAAAACTTCCCAAATGTCCAATAAACTACAATTTCTGGGCCAGAAACCACTATTGTGGTAGATAGGCTACCTAGTGATTACCACTCCCACTGAGAAGCTAGAGGGCTTCCCTCCAACGCAGAAAGGATTGGGGTCTCAGAAGCTTGCAAACAGTCCTGGATACAGCAAATATGTATTTGAACTAGACTAGCTATAGGACAAATGGGAAACAAGAGCAAATGTAGGCTTTTAAACCAGAAAGTTGAAAGAGATGGAAAAACTGCCAATTGGCCAATAAACTACAATATCTAGGCCTGAAACCACTCTTGTGGTAGATAGGCTACCTAGTGCTTACCACTCCCACTGAGAAGCTAGAAGGCTTCCCTCCAACACAGAAAGGCTTGGGGGGCTCAGAAGCTTACAAACAGTCCTGGATACAGCAGACCTGAATCTGGACTAGACTAGTTTCAGGAAAGGTGGAAAACAAGTATAAATGCAGGCTTTTAAACCAGAAAGTTGAAAGAGATGGAAAAACTGCCCACACAGCCAATAAACTACACTTTCTGGGCCAGAAACCACTCTTGTGGTAGATAGGCTACCTAGTGCGTACCACTCCCACTGAGAAGGTAGAAGGCTTCCCTCCAACAAAGAAAGCCTTTGGGGGCTCAGAAGCTTAGAAACAGTCCTGGATATAGCAAATATGTATCTAGACTAGACTAGTTACAGGAAAGGTGAGAAACAAGCACAAATGCATGCTTTTAAACCAGAAAGTTGAAAGAGATGGAAAAACTGCCCAAACGGCCCATAAACTACAATTTCTGGGCCAGAAACAACTCTTGTGTTAGATAGGCTACCTAGTGCTTACCACTCCTACTGATAAGCTAGAAGACTTCCCTCCAACAAAGAAAGCCTTTGGGGGCTCAGAAGCTTACAAACAGTCCTGGTTACAGCAAATCTGGATCTGGACTAGAATAGTTACAGGAAAGGTGAGAAACAAGCTTAGAAAAAATGTTTTTTGGAAAGTGGAAAGTCAGAAAGGAGAAAGAGAAGATAATTCAAATTTAAGGACCTAAGTGGCTTGCCCTTCACAAATGTTCTCTCTCTATTAGGTAGAATGAGCTAGTGACACTACAATGGAACAGAGCTGGGGTAGAGCTGAACAGATGGGACTGGTAGGAGTGTCTGAAGTCAAAATATGATCTCACTGTACTCGGTTGAGTGAGCAAATGAGATAGACCCAGGAGGAGTGTTCAAACACAAATTAACAGGAAAGGAGGGCAATTCCAAAGCCACCAAGATTAATACCATAACAAGAACAGGGAAGGTGGGCGGGTGGGAAACTAACTGCAGAGACAGAGAGAGACCACAGTATTCTATGAAACAATTAAATAGAAAAATAAACTACAGAGAGACACAGACCACAATATTCAATGAAACAATTAAATAGAAAAAAATGCAGTACAATCTTTAACACTACAAGTTTGTACTTAACTCAGCTAGTAATGCAGTTGATTGTAGTTATGTAGCAGAAGCCAAACAACTCAGATATTAAACAGTAATAAATTCAAAGATATGTGACTAACACTTATAAATACAGAGAACCCTCTAGTCTAAGTATTTAACATTGAATATCAATGAAGTGAAACACAATATCTCCCACTTAGTGCAGAGACAGAGAGAGACCACAGTATTCTATGAAACAATTAAATAAAAAAATAAATAACTACAGAGAGACACAGACCACACTATTCAATGAAACAATTAAATAGACAGAAAAAATAAAATTACGTACAATTTTTAACACTGCAAGTTTGTACTTAACTCAGCTAGTAATGCAGTTGATTGTAGTTATGTAGCAGAAGCTAACCAACTCAGATATTGAGCAGTAATAAATTCAAATATATGTAACTAACACTGATAAATACAGAGAAACCCTCTAGGCTAAGAGTTTAACACTGAATATCAATGAAGTGTAACACAATGGCCCACACTTACTGCAGAGATAGAGGGAGACCACAGTATTCTATGAAACAATTAAATAGAAAAAGAAATAACTACAGAGAGACACAGACCCCAATATTCAATTAAACAATTAAATAGACAGAAAAAATAAAATGCAGTAAAATCTTTAATACTGCAAGTTTGTACTTAACTCAGCTAGTAATGCAGTTGATTGTAGGTATGTAGCAGAAGCCAACCAACTCAGATATTAAGCAGTAATAAATTCAAAGATATGTAACTAACACTTATAAATACAGAGGAACCCCTATAGGCTAAGAGTTTAACAGTGAACATCAATGACGTAAAACACAATAGCCCCCACTTACTGCTGAGACAGAGAGAGAGCACAGTATTCTATGAAACAATTAAATAGAAAAATAAATAACTACAGAGAGACACAAACCACAATATTCATTGAAACAATTAAATAGAAAAAATAAAATGCAGTGCAATCTTTAACAATGCAAGTTTGTACTTAATTCAACTAGTAACGCAGTTGATTGTAGGTTTGTAGCAGAAGCTAACCAACTCAGATATTGAGCAGTAATAAATTCAAAGATATATAACTAA
The DNA here is from genome assembly GCF_019279795.1 of Protopterus annectens. Classification (NCBI taxonomy): domain Eukaryota; kingdom Metazoa; phylum Chordata; order Ceratodontiformes; family Protopteridae; genus Protopterus; species Protopterus annectens. Next base: position 673,505,349 of record NC_056746.1, read on the forward strand.
CACTTATAAATACAGAGAAACCCTCTAGGCTAAGAGTTTAAAACTAAATGTCAATGAAATGAAACACAATAGCCCCCACTTACTGCAGAAAGAGAGAGAGACCACAATAATCTATGAAACAAATAAAAAAAAATAGCTACAGAGAGACACAGACCACAATATTCAATCAAACAATTAAATAGACAGAAATAATAAAATGCAGTACAAATACTGCAAGTTTGTACTTAACTCAGCTAGTAATACAGTTCATTGTTGGTATGTAGCAGAAGTCAACCAACTCAGATATTGAGCAGTAATAAATTCAAAGATATGTGACTAATACTTATAAATACAGTGAAACCCTCTAGGCTAAGAGTTTAACACTGAATATCAATGAAGTGAAAAACAATATCCCCACTTACTGCAGAGACAGAGAGAACACAGTATTCTATGAAACAATTAAATAGAAAAATAAATAACTACAGAGAGACATAGACCACAATATTCAATGAAACAATTAAATAGAAAAAAAAATGCAGTACAATCTTTAACTCTACAAGTTTGTACTTAACTCAGCTAGTAATGCAGTTGATTGTAGTTATGTAGCAGAAGCTAACCAACTCAGATGTTGAGTAGTAATAAATTCAAAGATATGTAACTAACAGTTATAAATACATAGGAAACCTCTAGGCTAAGAGTTTAACGCTGAACATCAATGAAATGAAATATAATAGCCCCCACTTGCTGCAGAGACAGAGAGAGAGAGCACAGTATTCTATGAAACAATTAAATAGAAAAATAAATAACTACAGAGAGACACAGACCACAATATTCAATGAAACAATTAAATCGACAGAAAAAATAAAATGCAGTACAATCATTAATACTGCAAGTTTGTATTTAACTCAGCTAGAAATGCAGTTGATTGTTGGTATGTAGCAGAAGCCAACCAACTCAGATATTGAGCAGTAATAAATTCAAAGATATGTGACTAACACTTATAAATACAGAAAAACCCTCTAGGCTAAGAGTTTAATACTGAATATCAATGAAATTGAAACACAATAGCTCCTACTTACAGCAGAGCCAGAGAGAGACCACAGTTTTCTATGAAACAATGAAATAGAAAAATAAATAACTACAGAGAGACACAGACCACAATGTTCAATGAAACAATTAAATAGAAAAAAATAAAATACAGTACAAACACTGCAAGTTTGTACTTAACTCAGCTAGTAATGCAGTTGATTGTTTGTATGTAGCAGATGCCAACCAACTCAGATATTGAGCAGTAATAAATTTAGAGATATGTGACTAACACTTATAAATAAAGAGAAACCCTCTAGGCTAATAGTTTAACACTGAATATCAATGAAATGAAACACAATAGCTCCCACTTACAGCAGAGACAGAGGGAGACCACAGTATTCTATGAAACAATTAAATAGAAAAATAAATAACTACAGAGAGACACAGACCACAATAGTCAATGAAAAAATTAAATAGACTGAAAAAGTAATAAAATGCAGTACAATCTTTAACACTGCACGTTTGCACTTTACTCAGCTAGTAATGCAGTTGATTGCATGTATGTAGCAGAAGCCAACCAACTAAGATAGTGAGTAACTCTTTATGTTACTGTAATAGCAACAACATTGTTCACCAATGCATGGAGCAATAATTGCACTGGTGACAGCCTTGGTGAGTTATTCCAACCCTCAGCTTTATACTGAGACCCAGTGTAGTCCTCCTGCAAAAGTGTTAGGCTGCAGACATTCACACAATGATCCTGAATTCCTCTCGACACCACCTTCGGGGTCTATATCAGACATCACCCTTACCATTGGCTTCCAAGTCTTCTGAAGGATATCTGGAAATATGGCAGGGAATTGGCACCTAAATGAGATCTTGTGTACACCAGTCTGTAAACAACAATAAATGACAACCTTGTCAACTGCATTTCAATGATAGAAAGCATATAAATGGCCTGGCAGAGGATTTGGTTATGATTGCTTCAGCATACATTTCAGGTATGAACTATGGCAGTGAGATCTGGCCATGTGCTGTGCTCAGTGTATTTATATATGTTCCACTGTGAATTTGTCAAAAGCGTTTTTGCTAAGCAGCATTTAATTTACACTTGAAATTATATATTGACACCTTTGACCATGCTCTCCTTTATGGTGGATGTTAATCAAACATGTACTCTTCTGACAGACAGCCACAGCATTTTCATTTATGCTGGTAATAATAAATGTTGCTAATAGATAGATTCACATAAAGTGTGATATAATTGGCTGGTGGGATGTACATTTTACAAACTGTGAATGATAGCACCTGGGAAATGAGTCCATGACAAAAAGTAATGCTGAACTGCTATATTCTTTTTATTATCTGTCAACACCACAAGAGAACTAACATTTCTCAGTTGTAAGTTGAGGTGTAACAATTTGAGGATTACTGGAGCTAGGTGTAATTCTGACAAGCCTTTAAGTTTTAGACTTTCACTTGTTATGTTATTGGACTTGTATTTTGAAGCAATTATTTATTCATGTAAAACAATTTAATTTGCATTGATTTGAGTGATCTCAGCAACACATGTTTAGGAAGGGGTCATACATAATTTAAATGAGATACTGTCCTATACACCTAATGATGATAATTGTAATGACTCATACTTAACCCCAATAAATATTGGTAACATTATACATCTGCAAGTGTATTTTACATTAAATGTAAGCATTGTTATACTTAGCACATTTCACACAGATTATAGTTAGCTTATTTCACATTCATTGCACACAGTTATGTTGCAATTTGACAGTTGTACTTCATGTTCAATTACAAATAAAAACTCAGTGGCATTAGTTATTCTGACACCTTCAGTAGAAAAAGTTACTTCTGCTACTCTGAATTGACACATTGAGCCACAGAGAAAGGTACATATAATGGGTGTATTTTCCACACAGTGCTCTCCAGGACTGTAGTGCCAATCTGATTTGTTTTACTGATGGATAAGGCTTTTACACATTCCAAATAAAACTTTGAGTTTTGCCTTCAGGAGTTAACAGTTGTTGACTGCTAGTAACTGCTGACAGACAACAGTGCACATTGGCAAGTGTCATGTAATGGCAGAGGATTTAATAAAAAAAGCGAGAAACATTATTCAGTCTGCTGATTTATACAAGTGGTGGCCTTCTAAAATATCTAGGTTTAAATCCAGCACCTAAGCCATTTCCCTAAAACATTTACTATTTTAGCAGTGTTTCCCATGCAATAACATGCATTTCTGGAACATTTTATCAAGCCCTCATATAATGACACTTACTGAGGAAGAAGACACACAGTTATGCACGGTGATTTTGTACACGGCATATATAAGTATAATTTACACTTAAGTAAATATCTTACTTTTATGTTTATCTTTACAATAGATTTAAGCCTCCATATTTCAAAATTAATCCTTTTGTTGTTTTACTTTCTCACACTTTATGTCATATTTGCTACATCATGCATGCAAAAATGTACTATTACTATAATAAATATTTCAGGTTCCAGGAGACAAACATTTTTTTTTACTGGAAATACTAACTTTCAAATATCAAAAGCTGGAATCAAACCCCACATTATTGGTGCTGCTGCAAATATATTACTGTATTAACACATTGAGCCACAGAACAAGTTATATCACAGGTATCTTTTTGACAATCAGTACTGCCCAGAGTGCGGACATGAAGTACAAGCGTGCAAGTCTCATTTGCGTTACTTATGGCATTCCAAGTTAGATTTCTGAGTTTTTGCCTTGGAAAGTTAACTGTCATTCACTGCTAGTAATTGCTGGCAGTCCCCAGTAAACAATGTCAGGAAGAGCACAACGGATTAAGCTAAAAAAATAAATAAATAAAAATTAGTCTGTCAGATGATATCACAATTCTATTGTCCTATAAATGGTGGATCTTAAGGATCCCTAATTTCACACAGACATCACCCTCTATAGAACTGAAAAATGAAACATTATTATCATCTCTTATTGACAAGATTAGCAGTGTTTGGCACATCAGCAAAGACATTATGGGATGCAAAAGCAGAGCATATACACTCAGCTTTGTAATTCTAAAATATTAACATTTATGGAGCAACATAACCATGTTCGTACACTTGTCCTTTGCCTTTCACACTAGAAGTCTGGCTGGATGGGATATTTGCATAAGTTATGTTACTGAAGCATGTCACATTACAAACTAATATATGCAGTACAAGAGTGTGATCTTCCCTTTCTTTTGTGATTATTAGTCAATTTGGATGCATTTGTAACATGCTTGCATTATAATTTGCCATTACTCGAAACACTGTATGTAGTTTATATGAGTTACAAACACTCTGTACTCAGATACAAATTTACTTCTTAGGCATATTTTCATAAAAGTGGTCTAAAGGTCATCTTCTAAGTCACAATATGACTTTGCTGTAAGTCCATTCTCTCTAACACACTCTCTGTAAGTGTACATCAAAGTAAAAGAAGTATTAAGCACTTAATTAGTCATGAAGTAGTGGTAATGAATCACACTGGCAAGCCATTAGCTATCCCCATTTCTGAATACTTGCTGTTGTACTGCTAGGGGGTGTGCATGGCATTGTGTAGGTCCTCACATCATCTTTACCTACTCGGTACATTGAGCAGATTGAGTGATTCAGAAATGATGATGAGATGACACCTGATTTACTTATTCACTATGTCCATAGGGGTAATCTACACAATGTAAACACAACCTGGTGCTGAAGAACTTGTATCATAGTAGGAAAGAGTGTTTGTAATCACCAGCTTAGGATATTGCTATCTGATTGACTTAAAGTGCAGCAATTGCAATCTTTTTGGAGAACATTATTTCAGTTCATGTCTAGGTGTCATGTTCTTTACAAGTAATACATACAGTTATGATTTTATTATTTTTTTCCTAGAAAATTTAAACTGATGTCTGTACTTTGCCCATTTGTGTTGGTATAGAAGGTATAATAGTTGCTACTGTAAGGATCCTTATGTTACATGGGCATATAGAAACACTTCTCTGAGGATGTGGACACATTTCTAAAAGTAGAAATAGCAATGATAAAGTGAAATTTCAGAAAATGTTCTGTAGTAAGTTTGTTGCATATATGCGACATCAGCAAATGTTATCACATTAGAATGTTTTTGTTTTTAACATTTGTGGTTGCTAGAGTTGAGGGAGTTTCATTTTTCTGGAGCATTTGTTTTTTATTACATAACTAGTGCTGTCTACAATTTGCAATGTTTTTTTTTTTTTTTTTTGTAATGAAACAGTTGCTGTTATAAAATGATCATTAACTTCTATCACATACCTGTGTGGTGTGGAATGCCACAAACTCTAGCATCCTACACACATCATACATTCCAGAGCATTTTCTGAACAAATACACTTAAAAAGAATAAGATAAACAAATCATTTTGTGAACAATAAAAACAGTTAAAACTGAAATGTAGCAATGTTATCAGTAAGAACTATTCTTTACAGTGAGGGTTTTCGATGCCTGTCTTATAAGGCACCTGCAAACCCCACACTTATGAATCTCCTACATATTCATAAGTCAAAGAGTGCCAGAAATGCAAGGTCTAGGGACCTGAATTTTGTTGGTGACTTAAATAGAACATGCTGGAAAGAAAGATGTGTCCCAGAGACTGACCCTCCTATGGAACAGGCTTCCCATACATGTGAACCTGGGTTTGTCCATTACCCAGTTTAAGCACAACCTAGACAAGTGGATGGGGAATAGGAAATTTACACTGGGCCTGGCACCTATGTCCCTTATGGACAGAGATAGCTTATAAATGCCTGGCCCTCAATGTCCTATTTGGATGCAGGACATCATTATTCTTTCAGGAAAACTTGGCTAGGTTTAGAAAGACCACCCCAGGTCGTTAGCCTAGTAACAGTCTATGGATTTATGAATAGTCAGTGCATTCCTATTTTTTTCATAAATATTATAAAATATTATAATACACACAAATCTCTAAACATTCAAAAATATATTTTCATATCTTAAAAATATACAATATTTTGTTAGAACATTTTTGTGAACCAGACACAAACTTTCAAATGACAACAAGAAATTCCTCTATAAGAGCATGTTTACTGAGATATTTACAGAACTATGAAAATATATGTTTAATTGTATAATTAACAATATAAATACTACTGGATATCTCTCAAGGTATGCAACATACACTGCAAATATCAAAGATAGTTTTCTTCAGCATCTTCTAAGGATTTATCTAATACCCCGGGTATCACTTCTGTGTCACTCTTAGACAGAGGCACAGTATACTAACCTCGAAAAAGGGCATAGCAAAATTCATTTAAAATGGGTGGTGAAAGCCAAACACACTCTGGCTAGGCTTATAAATGCCCTAGGGCAGATAGCCTAGTATGAACCTATGAACCATACAACAGTTTGTAAGTCAGTTGTTATTTGAAGTATTAAGTACATATTGGAAATATTGCTTATTTTCATAATTACTAACAAATATCATACATATCTGCAAATATTTTGAGCATGGGCATTAATGCCCTACTAGCCTGCCAAAATATCAAAACAGTTGTTCCCATAATAAGTGTCCAGGCTGTTCTTAAAAATATCTAAACTACTGCTTGCTTTAATGTAATTTGGTAGTTTGTTCCATCTGTCATCTCTCAGGGGAACCAATTACTACAAGTCTTATTTCTATAGAATTTTCTATATAAGTTGTCTGATGATTCTCTACTACTGTTTGATAACTCCAAACATTCCCAGAGGTAGTTGCCTCTAAAAGCCTGGTATTTCTGAATAAGATCTCCTCTTAAGTATCTATGAGACACTGTACAAGTTCAGATATTTTAGTCTTACATAATAACTGTGAAATGTTCACATCAATGGATGCCCTTACTATATTTCCCCTGTACTCTTTCCAGTTTATTCATGCTTTTTTATATATAAGGTCTCCATATTTTATTCTATACAAAAGTTTGAGTCTAATGTAATATGAAAATAATGGCATCATCATTTCTGATTTCCTAGACTTTATAAATCTTTTAATACAACCTATAATTCCATAACTCTCATTAACCAATTGGTTGATATGATCAGAAAAACTCAAAGCTGGATCTACCCATATGCACAGGTCCTAAAAGGAATCTACTGTTTCAATCATTGTATGCTGTGTTAAATATTTACCTTTCAGAGTATGTCTCCCAAATCTCATATGCTTAGTTTTTGATGTATTTATCAGCATATTATTCTTCTCTACCCAAATGGTCAATTTTGTCTAGCTGTTTTGCAGACATGCCCTATTTGTAACACATGTAATCAGTTTACCCAATTTCAGGTCTTCTGCTTACAGACTGTAGAACACCACAGAAGAAAAAGATAGGTCAGAAAGATACAATCCAAACAAGTAAGGGCCCAGAACAAAGCCCTGTGAGATACCCTGACTATAACCAAAAATTTCACCTATCCAATTGCTGTATTATACTGGCCATGTCCTATTTATAAGCCATGCTGCTATCCATCTTATCAAGAGTAAATCAATACCTAGTTGTTCTAATTATGTATCAGTGCTTTGTGTATGACTCTGTCAAATACTGAAGTTAAATCTGTCTAAATTACATCACTATTGTTCGTTCATAGCTGTTATTACATTGTTATAGAACATCATGTTACAAGTGGTAATAGATCTATTGTCATGATATGTATGTTGATATGTAGTTTCAAGTTCCAACCTTTCCTATTCTGACAATATTACCTTCTCCATTATTACTCCACAACATGAAAGTAGACTTAATTGTTTATATAAACGAACTGATAAGGATGAAGTGAAGCAGGATAAAAATGCCAATAAAACGTAGTTTATTCACAGGTGTCCAGACATAGATAAGCACTTTCGCTTAAAAAGCATCATCAGATTTTTAATACATTCACCTTTAAAACAGAGTAATATATATACAACTTCAGTATATGTATAGCCCAATCAAAACTTACAACCAATTAAGGCATTTAAAGTGATACTATAGAAACAAAGAACCTATACTATATATTAAACACAAATCAATTCTACGTGCAACACTTATTATGAACATATATACAAATATGATTGATACTGTCATGTATAAAAACTTGAGTACAGCATGTAAATATATGTTTTCTATCTCTCTATATGTATATATGTATAGATATTATATAAAACTATATATATATATATATATATATATATATATATATAAACAAATAAATGCAAAAAGTGAGTATATACAGAAAACTTGCATAAAATAATGAAAAATATATATTAATAAAAAATAATAACTAAAAACTAATATTTAACCTATTATACTATCATGAACAACAAAGCTATAGAAAGCATTTTTATACTACTCAACGTTCATAGTAACTATTTTATGTTCCTACGTCTTCTTAGTACTGGTTTAATGGATGCCCTTTCATTGAGTCCCATGCCTTTGTCTGCTCTTAATTTTATAATCCAATTACCCTCTCTACACTCTGTATAGTTCCTGATATCTCCTTCACGGGTGCTAGGAATTATGACTTCTAGGGCTCTGAATAAAAACCTATGTGTGTCCCCATGTTGTACAATATGCTTAGCTAATGCATTATGTACTGAGCCCTTCTTGATGTGATAAATGTGCTCACGTATCCTGCTCTGAAAGTCCTATTAGTTTTCCCAACATAAGAAGAGGAACAGGTCTGGCACACAGCCAAATAAACTAAATGAGATGTCATGCAATTAGCTGTCACTGATGTTTTAAACTTCTTAAGTAAATCTGGATGTAAAAATTCACTATTTGTATCTATATAAGTGCAGAAATTGCATTGGCCACATGATTCAGTGTGTCCAACATCAGATGTCAAATCTTTATTTTTAGGGTAGCACAATAACCTTTTTAAATTCTTCTTGTTCCTATACAAAAAATGTGGTTTCTCTCCAACTATCTTTTTTAAACTGTCATCTGTTTGTAAAACAGACCAATGTCTGGTTATAATGTCTCTAATTTCTGTATGGTCAGAATTGAAAAATGATGGAATCTTAACAAGGGATGGAGTGGAAGTAATACCTGTGGTGTTATTGATTACTATGGGTCCAAAGTAAGGGGCAGCTACATTTTGCCGTAGGGCAGGAACCATACATAATTGTTCTATAATTTCTGCTTCTTTGTAGCCTCTCTCTACCAACTTCATTTTGAGGCTATCCAATTCATGTGCCAATCCAGCATCTGAAGGATTCAATCTAGAGGCCCTAACGCCCTGACCCTTAATGATGTTCCTAAATACATATGTGGGGTGCATACTAGATCTCAATAAAAGTGTATTACTATAACATGGTTTCTAATATATACCAGTGTTAATCAATCCACATGGTAATTTCTCTATATGTAAATCTAAAAAGTCTATCCTGGTACATGATTTATTCATAGTAAACTTTAAAAAATCTGTTAAACTATTCATTTTTAACAACAGTGTATCCAACTGCTGTATTTGGCAATGCCATAAAACAAACAGGTCATCGACAAAGCGTCGCTAGAACTTAACGTGTTCTCTAAATTCGGTGACCTGAAATAAGATGGTTTCCTCCCAATGTGCCAAGAACGTGTTTGCATAACTGTTCGCACATGGGGTGCCCATGGCCACCCCATCTTGCTGCCTATATATGTTGTCACCAAACATAAACAGGTTATTCTCCAACACAAGTTCTAGAAAATAGGAAATCAAATCTATCTGTACTACCGAATATTCACTATGTCCTTTCAAGTATTCTACAATATACTGAACACCTAATTAATTTGGGATAATAGTGAACAGGGATTGGACATCAAATGTAACAAAAATCATGACTTCAATATTGCCTATTCCTTTCAGACAATCATATAATTCAATAAGAAACTGCTTTGTATCTTTAAGTACATGACAATTACTATTCAAAATCGATCTCAAATGTTTCTCTACATATACTGATAAATGCTTTGTGACCCATCCACCACCAGCAACAATTGGTCTCATGGGAGGGTCATATATATTCTTATGGATCTTGGGAAGGACATGTATCACAGGAATGAGGGGAGCTTTAATTAGCAAATATTCAAATAGTTCCTTGTTAATGACACCACCTTTATACATGTCCAGCAACATGTCCATGACATACCTTATTATTTCTTGAACTTGTTCTCTTGTAACTATTTTATAATATCTGTATTTTAAGAGACTGTCCATGGAGCTCACGTAGTGACTGGTGTCCATGACTACTACTCTACCTCCCTTATCAGCAGGGCCTAATTATAATGGAGGATTCTGACTGTAAATGTTTCAAACACTGCCTCTCTTTATAGTTAAGATTGTCCTTCCATCCATATTTTTTACATCTGTTCAGGTTATCATAATATTCATAAAGTTCCTCTTCAGTGAGTTTAAAATATGCCTCAACTAAAGGATGGTTTGTTGGAACAAATTGACTTAGACTTCTAAAATTAAGTTTTTTATTGCCTTCCATATTCATAGTGCTTGTATCTTGTTGACCAAAAATTAATTGTTTATATGACTCTGGATTTGTCCTACTCTCCTTTCCCTTAAAGACAGGATTAATAAGTGCTTGTCTCCAATCTTGAGGAATTTCCCCCATATCTGTACAACCAAGTAAATAACAGATATAATGGTACTATAAGCTCTTGCTGAAGTGTTATCGAGTCATTATTACTAATCCTGTCTTTTCCCTGTGCTTTGATTAGATCCAGTTTGCTTAGTTCTTTTTCAATATAATCAAATTTGATTCCACTATCTGAGGTTACCTGGATGTCACTAGGACAGCTTATGTGAAGCAAAACTGTTTTGCATAAAATTTTGCAAATACATTTATAATTTGTTGTGTCTGAGAATAAATCTTAGAATCTACACACAGTTTAGAAATTTGTGTCTTTACTCCTTTCATATATGTATCTATAAAATGGTTTCTTATTATGCTCAATATCTTATTATTTTTTCTTCAAACTTTTCTTGAAGTTGTCTCAGACTATGCTTAATTTGTTTGTTCATATTGTTTATTTCAGTTTTTCTCTCACCTTAATCAAGTATCTTGTTCTTATGGAAATCTGTCCCCCTGACATTGTATGCCTTGATCCTGATGTTAAACATGTTTTTGATTTTTTTGCAATCAGTTTCTCTTTCACTACTTTCCACATTCCTTCTGCAACTTTTCCACTGAACACATCACTCCAATTAATGTTACATAGCGACTGTTTTGCTTCCATATAATCTGTAATTAACCTTCTGTGCATTGTTTTAGATTTCAGTTTGGGAGAATTATCTAACAACAAATTAACCTTTATAACCCCATGATCACTGAACATCAACGGTGGTAAAACTTGACATGAAGTAACAGTAATTTCTTTAGGAACAATGTCTTACATGTTCTGTACCCTGGTAAGTTTTTTTTTTTTTTTTTTTTTTTTTTTTTTACAGTCTCAAGCAATTGTTGTTTCTGAAAAATACATTGCGAGTCATTTCCTTACTAATGCTCTTGAATCAATATTATTCCAGTCTTTTTTTTTTTTTTTGGTAAATTTACATCCCCAGCCACTATTATTCTTCCTTCCTTTGTTTCATGCAAGAAATGTATGAATTCCTCTATGTCATCAGCTTTGGACCTTGATGGTCTATACACTGCAATTGTTATATGTTCCAGGGTTGTCTTTATTGTCACAGTTGTACAGTCTATAATATTGGTGTTATCATGAACATATAATCACAGGTCTCATAACTATCTTTAATCCCTATCATAACTCCTCCACCTGACTTTTTGTTAGAATGTCTGTTATGGTAAAAACATTTATACCCTGACAGAACTGGTTTCTAGTCATTGTACTTTAACTATGTTTGACAAACTATAACAACATCAATTTTGTATAAATGTAGCAAATTTTCCAGTATAAAAAAAAACTTTATAATTAATGCTCCTAGCATTAACAACCAACAGAGATGTATCAAATGTTGTAATGTGTGAAATGCTAAATTTTTGACTTGGCAAAATCCTGCCTTGTGTTTGACAAATCTTGTAAAATATCTACTGCAAAAATTATCTTCCCTATTCTTGATAAACGAATGAATAAGTATGCCCAAAATTAGGTTCAGATGATCTACACATTTAAATTTTTAAAACATTTTTTTCATGTAGGTATTTACCCAAAAAATCTTTTCATTCACTCGACCTGACTCTCCTTTCTATATGTGATTTGTGAAAAATGTGTTCTAACACAAGTACAAGCTATACTATCGGGCTGTAAGTTCCCTACTAACAGTCAAAGAGTCCTTGCAGATGAGCTCATTTGTTCCGACATGAATAAAAACAGATCCATACCTCCTTACATTAAGGCGTTCTAAGGATTGCCTCACATCCTCTAGTTTTGCTCCTAGCAAGCATAACACTCTTCAATGCTCACTATCATGTCTGTGAATATAAGTATCAGTCCCTCTAATAATTGAATCGCTCCTTACAAGAATATCTTTTCTGACCAGATCTCAAGAATCTTCAACATCCAACTCAGTAATATTTACAGTATAGCATAATATAAATCAGCATTTTCAGTGAATTCTCTTGTTTCCCACATCGGTGTTTCACGTCATACACCTCAATAAAACGTAGGTCTGTCAGTTATGAAAATATAAATATAAATACGAAATATGAATAAAAAGTTGCAAAAAATGATTAGTTTCTCCACTGCAAGACATCGTAGACTAAAAATCTTAGTGTCATTTTCATAATCACTCAATCACTGGGATTCAGGAAACTCTGTGTCGGTTTACATGGAGTTTACACATGTGCTTGTTGATGCACGGTGAGCAGCAGCACTCACTGTATATTCATGCCGTGCACCACATTTAAATGTAAATAAGCATGGTTTTATGGCTGGCCTGGCAACAGTATTACTGGCCAGGAAACCATGTAAGCCAACATGAATAGCAATTCTGTTTAACTAAGAGCACAGTAGGTTAGCGGGTTTGTGAGAAATGCCACAGTAATCACCAGGGCTTAACAGATAGTAGTGCTCATACCTCTCAATCTCTTAGTGCAAGAAATCTGGACAAAGCCCACCATAATGGGGGGACAATGACCCAGAAATAGGGACAGATATGACATATTTGCTATTTAGAAATGCGCTAGAATAACAAGGTTTGTGTTAAGATACATTTTCTGAAGGATTTGAAGTCTGAAGCTCAAATGTATGTAATTATTTAGTGACATCAGTCCAGATATTATCCCAGTGATATGGCAGAAAACCACAAATTTTATAAGGAACGGAGCAAAATATATAAAGCAAAAATCTGGACAACTGAATGGTATGATATGTATATGGTTCTAATACAGTACAGGACAATCTATACAGAGTATTGTGAAATCCCATTCCTGGCATTTGGTACTGATGTTGTGTAAATGATCTGTAAGGGTACATGGACTGCCATGTAAAATAAATACTCAGAGGAAGTGTGTGTATTGAATAGGGGTACATAGATGAACTGTAGGAATAAACACAGGGAAAGAGGTCAGGTGAAACAACCTAATATACAGCAGATGAAGGCATGTTAATGGAAGACAGCTGTAGCAGTAACACCAATCACATATCAATATTGTATAATAGGGACTGCACTGTGAAAATATGTATTATGTGACTGTCACATGAGGTCACATAAAAACAGAGAATATGTCTGTGTGAGATAAGCATTCGTACATGAACAATGCAGAGGACTTCCATCGAGGATGTTATATACAATTGGGGTAGAGTGCATATTGTGAAGTTGTGCAAACTGATTTGCCTGAATATGTGTAATCTCAGCAGGGACCTGCAGCAAGTGGGGCACAGGTAAAGGCTCATGAACAGCATTGAAAGAAGTATGCACAGTCATGGACAATATCAGAATAATGCCACCAGTAATCCTGTGTCTCTGACATAACATATGTGATCTAGAGTGATCAGAGATGGATCTGCACAAACACACTTGTACAACTATTATGACATATCTGTACTCTATGAGGGTAATCACATACAATGTCCTGACATTGTAACATCTGCTGGACATATTAGGAGGGACACTGCTATGCCTGTATATGACATATGATCAATACAGGCTAGATGATTGGTGTGCATGGTGTATATATATATATATATATATATATATATATATATATATATATATATATGTGTGTGTGTATATGCCATGCACACCAGTCATCTAGTCTTCTTGTTTAAATACTCCTGTTCATCCTTCAACAACTTTTTATATTTCCGTTTAAAATTCAATTCTATCTGTTGTTCAGCTCTTTCAAAAATAACATTGCATTTAGTAGACACGGTGTCAAATTGCACATAATTTAGAATAACATCATTTAATTTATCAAGTTCTTCCATTAGCCCATTAATCTTTGTTAAATTCAACTTAATTATGAATTGCATCAGTTCAATACAGTGGCATTCAAACATATCAAACAACTCCTCACATTCTGGCTATCCTTAACTAAACCATTAGGGAACTTATACATTCTAAATCCTCTTGGAACACATCTGTTCTTAATATTTTCAGTTAGGTATATATGGCACAATCCACACTGCCTCAAATGTTACCCATGCCATCAATGTTCTCAAACCGCTATATATGTACTGTGTGCATCACCAGAACAGGTATCACACATATGCATCTGGTATAATGATGGGAGTTTCGCACAATCATACAGTAATGTTTATGCCACAAAAATGTTCTTATGTGTTTTCGGGATTCCAAAAGCTGTTGGTATAACCAGGTGATTATTAATAAAAAAAGTTAAATAACTCTTCATTAATAACCCCCCGGTAAAGGGAATCCTCCAAAAATAACTGGATTTTTTTGTGTGCTATAGTAATCTCATTTTTAGAGACTACCTCGTATTTTCCATTATAATGCAACATATTTAAAATTTGGCAGCTGTAATCAATTGTTTCCATTATTGCCATCCCTTCCCCTTTATCAGGTTTCATAAACATCAAATTAAAGTTAGCTCTAAGGTTTGAAAGAAAAGAACTTTCCCCCCGTAGTCAAATTACATTTTTTTCTTATGACACCTGTATAATTCATGAATATCCCGTGTACAAACCTCCAATGTTACTAAAGTTGGCTGGAGAGGCAGATTAAAACAACTTCTTCTCTTAAAACTTTTTGTTCTATCAACAAAAAGCTCCCCTTAATCCTTAAAGAACAATTGTGAATTCAGTTTTCTTGTAAATAGCTACAATTCAGTAATAATTGCTGCTCCATCACCTTTCTGTGCCTGCACAAACTTAGTCCCCTTCTTTAACAATGAAAAATGGGTTTTATCAATCTCAATATTAGCATAGTTCAAAATATTAAATCCTTGGTAGCTTAAAAGTTTACCATCAAATGCTGAAATAATATTGTTAATTTCTTCATTGTTTCCTGTTATTTGCTGCAACTGCTCTTCCTCCAGTACTGTTCTTGTCCTTTTGTTTTTTGCCCCTTTGGGCTGGGGAGGTACACTAAAAAATCTTTTTGCCTATTTTTGTCTTGCAACCTTTCAGACCTTCTCAGGGGTGAATATTCTTGTTCAAAAACCTCATTATCCATCCAAATATGGACAGCATCCCTGCACCTTCCTTGTCTTCCTTCATTTTCACTGCATCCCCTGTAGTACCACTAGCATTATCACTCCCTTCATAAGACTAATGAAAAGGATATGCCAACTTGTCTAAATACTCCTGTTCATCCTTCAATAACTTATATTTGCGTTTAAAATTCAATTCTACCTGTTGTTCAACTCTTTGAAAAAATAACATTGTATTTAGTAGACACAGTGTCAAATTGCACATTCTTTAGAATAACATCATTCAATTTATCAAGTTCTTCCATTAGTCCATTAATCTTTGTTAAATTCAACTTAATTATGAATTGCATCAGTTCAATACAGTGACAGTCAAATATATCAAACAACTCCTCACATTCTCGTTGTCCTTAGCTAAAGCATTAGGGAACTTATACATTCTAAATCCTCTTGAAACACATCTGTTCTTAATACTTTCAGTTAGGCATTATCACACTGAAGATTAGGTGCCTTACCTAACTTAGCTTCCAATTCTTCCAGTTTTGTTTGTAAGTCTTTTGTGTCTTGTGTTCGAGAGTTCCCATTAAAGAGGACTCCATATTCATCCAGTCCCTGAATTTATTAACCCATTCCATAGATTCAGTCTCTAAATGGGTCCATTAGCCACAAGGTATAGTGTCCTTGGTTGAACTCCTTGTTAACAGAAAAGAAGGCACCAGAAGCAATCTTCCCCTTAATGACTCAGATCCACTCCTGTCGAACCTCTCTGTGCCATCTGCTAGTGGTACTGGGAATTGTAGTCTTTCCACTGATTGCTGACTTTTAACCACTCATTGAGTCAATAACTTCACCAATTATGTCAAATCACCTTCATTCTGTGACACAATTTCAAAGTCCACTGTGTCTGGAGCAGCATTACCTTCACTGGGTACAGTACACGCACCAAACTCCATACCCTGGTCACTTCTCATACTCCTCACCTTTTACTTCAAGACCATTGTCAAATACAGCCAGGAACAAAATGAAGAAAACCTTGTAGTTTCAGACTTTTATTCAAAATCTGGAGCACTTTCGTCCAGGTATCTTGGACTTCATCAGAATGCTAAAACAATCTACAAGCATATTTAAATACTATCAAACTTTTAAAGTCCAACCCCACACAGTCAAACCAACCTATCATAAAATCACATTAATTAAAAGTTCCTCACCAAGGCAAATTTAGCTCTTACAGTACTGGTTCACAGCCCTTTCTTTTTACATATAGAAAGTTAAAACATATCACAACCTTTTAGTCTTAGAAAACTACTTAGAGAAACATGATCATTGAGACCTGGATATGTTACAGCATTACTACATAAAATCCACTGTAATTCAAGATGTTCTAAATAATCTGATTCAGGCCCTCCCCTGGGATCCAAATCAGATTGATCAATAATACAGAATTTAAATACATGATCTTTATTCTCAAAAATATGTCTAAATAGTGCATTTTTGGTGTCCATCTTTTTAATGTCATGCGAGTGCTGGTAAATTCTATCTTTTAGAACCCTTACAGGTTTTTCCTACATAAAAACAATCACATGCCTGACATAAAGCAGCATAAATTACTCCCTTAGAATAATAATAACATTTTCCAGAGACGTTTTCCACAAGATGCACCCCAATGTCTACTTCTTTACACACCAAAATATTAATACATTGGGCACAAGACCCACACTTAGACATTTTTCTGCCTTTGTAGTTTTTCTTTTTCTCTACCCTTTCAAGCAGGTGTTTAAAGCTGCTTGATTTTTTATATACAATATTTGCTTTTTCTCCAACAACTTTTATATAATCAGGGTCAATGCTAAAAAATCCCAGTTTCTCCTTATTATACCACTAATAGAATAAAAGTCTTGATTAAATGGTACAATACATGACATATTTTAACCATTATTGGCTTTCTTCTTAGGTATAATACTTAATTTGCTGCTAGCCACAAAGGTACCAATAATAGGTGCATAAATACCATACTTTCTTTTTCTTTTTACTTCACAAAAAATCTTGTCAACAAATACATCTGGATAACCTCTTTTTCCTACCACTCCTTTGAAAATATCACATTGTTCTAAGAATAAATTATTGTCAGACACCATTCCTAGCTAAGCAGACACATTGGCCCTTAAATAGAGCCTTCTTTTGATGTGGAGGGTGGCAACTGCTAAAATGTAGCAAAGTGTTTGAATATGCTGGTTTCCTATACAGTGTAGACATGAATTTTCTGTTAGTCCTATCCTTGTGAATAGTGACATCAAGATAATTAACTTTCTCATAATCCAAATTCATAGTAAATGTTAAGAAATCTGTACAATTATTCAAATAATCAAAGAATTCCATTAATCTTGATTCACTACCCTTCCAAAAATGACTATGTCATCTTCAAATCTCCCATACATACTCCACTCATCCTCAAAACCTGATGTAAAAATACAGGTTTTCTCCCACTGAGCTAGGACAATGCTTGCAAAAACGGGGGCACATCCTGCCCCCATTGCCACCCCTTTTACTTATTTATATATATGGTTTTCAAAAATCAGGAAACTGTATTTTAACACAATTTCCATCAGACTTCTAAGGGTGTTTGCTTTATTCCCAGAAAAACCTGGATGTTGACACAAAAATTCATAAAACATATCCAAACCTGCCTCTTGCGGAATTACAGAAAACAAATCACATACATCAGCTGTGACTAACATAAGTTAATCTAAATAGAACCTGTTCTTAACTTTTGATAGAAAGTCCCAGGAATCCCTGAAAATGCATTCAATGTTCTTAAGATGAAAATCAACATATTTAGCTGTTGTAAAGGTAATGGAATCTGCTGCATCCACTATAGGGTGTGTAAGGGGGGATTTTTTTATGTATTTTTGGGGATTCCAAACAGAGTCAAAATCCTAGGGTGATCCATAGACAGATATCTGGGCTCATCATAAGTAATTTCTCCATTAAGATCCATCTCTTCCAAGTTTAGTTTAACATTCCTGTAAGCAATGTTTAATTCATTCCTTGATGCTTCATCATAGGTATCAGTAAATAATATGCTGAACATCCTGTCAATATAGTCAACCCCATCCATAACAACAAGTCCCCACCCTTATCTGGCTTCATAACTCTTATAGTTTTATTAGATGTAGTCTCATTTAACAAACTAACTTTACGTCTAGTTAAATTAGCTTGCATACTACTATCTTGTTTATTTTTCAGTATATCATGGACCTGTTGTTCATAAACTTTCTCAAACAAACAGGCAAAAAAAGTGCTTGGTTTTGTTAATTCATTCCTTAGTATGTCATCCCTGTCTTTATATAAAAAACCCAGATTCAATTTCCTAGTAGAGGATTTAAGTTCTGTAATACTTTGCACCACATTACCCCTTTTTCTAGGTGCAAAATTCAACCCCCTCTCTAAAAGGTTTGTCCATTCACCAGTAATATCCACATTGCTGTAATTATAAATCATAAAATCCTGTTTGTCATTAACCACCAAAGTCGGTCCTATTTCCTCATTCACATTATGAATAATGTTATCAGAATCAATACAAGCAAGTTCAGGAGCTAAAATCTTCCTCTTCCCCTCCCCCACCTCTGCCCTCTACAAAAAAAAATGATTCTGTGCACTATAGTTCATATTCTGCTGCCTTTCCCTTTGTTCTATTAATCATTGCGACCTTCTTACCCCATTGTGATCTAAAGGGAGGCCCTGGTCCTCAGCATTGTTATCATGTCTACCTACTTCAAAATTACTTGTAGCCGTTTCAAAATCAATGTCATCATTATTTTGCATATCTCTATTATAGTATGAAGTATTCCCAAATCCTTTAGGTGCTGGATATGCAGAACCTCTAGTTTATTCTAAATTGTCACAATTTAATTTTTTAGCCTTTTTACCCTTCAAAGTATTCACAGTTTTTTCTACACTTACAAAAATACTATTGAATTCACTAACCTTGGTGGGGAAACAAAAGATCCATTTTAATACGTTCATTTAACTTTTCAATCTGAGCATTTAGATCTGACATTTTACATCCATTATTTTTAATTAACAAATGTAATAAATCACAGCCATGCTTGTTAAACATAGCCAGCAACTCACGATGAAAAGCAGTCTTTCAATAGTCCATTTAGGTATTTTCATACCCGTAGTCCTTTTGGGATCTCCTCTCTTCTTAAACATTCCCTTAAATAATTATTTTTAAGTTGCAGATTCTGATATTTAGAAAAAAAGTCCTATAACTGTTTTAACTGCTGATTTAATGTTGCTGCCATCGCCTGGGGGCCGCCATTTTGGACACCTTCATTACTCCACCCTACTTCGGTATTCAACCAATCAGATAGATGGAAACCTCCAATTACAGCTACAGTCCCTATAACAATCCCTATATTACTTCATATACTAGTGTAATTAATCAACATTGGGATATTTTAATGACTGATGATCATATAAGGGAAATAGTAGGTAGTAAACCTCGGTTTTCATTTAGAAATAAAAAATCCTTGAAAGATAGATTATGTCGCTATAGTAAAGCTCCACACTCTGCACAATTGAATGGAGGTATGAGAGCATGTGGTAAATGTAATTATTGCATGTATATATATGAAGACAATGTTTTTAAACATCCAGATACTGGTGAAGTTTTTAGTCTTAGAATACAAGCTACATGTGATACGTTACATGTGGTTTATTTAGCCATTTGTTGTACATGCAGTAAATTTTATGTGGGCAAACGGACTGCACTAAAGGAAAGGATAAGAGAACATTTATACCACATAAGAAAATCCAATAGTGTAAATGCATTAGCTAAACATGTGATTACTACAGATATGCAGCATACTTTTAAATTTACAGTTTTAGCTATGAATATGCCAAACATTAGGGGGGGCAATATTAGAGTTAGGACAGAAGAAATTGAGGCACAATGGATAGTGAGGCTTAGGGCGAATTTTGGACATGGCCTCAATGACTCTGTACCTATAAAACCAATTCTGTCTAAAAAAGTTTTATCTAGACGGTGTAAGTGAAAGTGATTGCTTGTTTGTCATATATTTTAAATGTTTTTAAATTATTACTTGACGAAAGTTTGATTTAGATAATGTTTTATTAATATTTTTGTAAGATAGACTGTCTTTTTAAATTTAATAGTCATGTGATATTAATTAAACAATATATAAGGTGTGTTCTGCATTCTATACACATGCACCTGATGAAGCTATTGTGAAAGCGCTTGTGCTGAATAAAGAGAGCTGCTCAACTAAACTACAACTTGTTGGAGTATTTGATGGTTTATGAATACTGTGGAGCCAAACCTTTGCTGTTTATTTTCTTAATTTATGCTGCTACGTTTATATGCAAAGGTATCCAGTGCTTTGTAGGTACACTTTTGTTCATATATTTAGAAGAAAGAAAATGTTGCAGAAAAGAGGAAAATCTCAGGATGCAAAAAACTCCCTTACCAGCCTCAGTAAGAAGCTGAGATCCCTCATAAAATCCTCCAAAGCTAGTTATGAAAATAAAACTGCTAAAGATTCCAAAGACAACCACAAGGCATTCTATAGTTATGTCAAGAATCTAAATGGCAATGCTGAGATATGCTCTGAGCTACAACAGAATAGCATTAAATATATTGATCCCAAGGATATTGCCAATATCCTGGCAGATCGATTTAGTGTCAACGTCACCCCCTCTCACCCCCTAAAGAGCCCATCTCAATGCCAAAAGATTGTCAAATTCTGGTAACCATGGCCACACAGGTAGAAACTGCACTCTCCAAAGGTAAGAATACAACATCCATGGTACCAGATGACATCCCGGGCTGTGTACTACATGAACTACAAAATGAAAATGAACTTGCACATCACCTAAGTGTCATGTTTAATCATAGCCTTACCTCAGGCTTCATGGTCACTGAGTGGCGCACAGTTACAGTTATCCCGCTTCTCAAGGGAGGATCCACCTTGGATCCTGGGAACTACCGTCCCATCAGTCTGACAAGCCTAATCTGCAAGGGCATGGAATACATTATCATGGAACTTATAAACAAAGACATTGGCAACCTTCAAACACTGGACCCCACCCAGTTTGGGTTTGTGAAGGGCCGATCTTGTCTCCTGAACCTGATTGATTTCTTCGAATCAGTCTTCAGAGCTGCTGAAGAGAGTAAGGTGGTCCATACAGCCTATCTGTACCTCGCCAAGGCCTTCAACACCATTTCCCACTCTGGAATCATAGATGAATTTACTAAGCTGGGCATAAATCCCTATGTCACTCGATGGGTTGCCAACTGGCTTACTGACAGAACCCAGACTGTAAAAGTAGCTGACTCCAAATCCAGCTCCAGACAAGTAGAGTACCTCAGGGTTCAGTCCTAGGACCGCTCTTGTTTTGCATCTGCTTCTCTGAAGTACAGGCCAACACTAAGGGACTCTGGCTAACAAAATTCACAGATGACATCAAACTGGGAGCCATTATTGAATCCCCAAATGATGTGGATATTCTACAAAAGGTCTTACAGAAACAGATGCTTGGTGCCAAAGCCATGGGCTCAAGCTTAATGCCATGAAATGTATAGTTATCCCCTTTGGAAAAAAAACACATGCCCATGAATTACGACATAGGTGGCAGTACACTAAACTCTGAAAATATTTTGAGAGACTTAGGGACACAGGTGGGCAGTGGTCTCACCTTCGATAACCACATCACCACAACAGTCAGGAAATCCTTCTATGTGGCACACCTTATCACTAAGTGCTTTTCATCCAGAAAAAAGGAGGTCATTGTCCCACCGTACTCATCCTTCATTAGACCCATTATAGAATGCAACACCCCGTTTGGTATGTACCTCACAAGACATCTGAAACAGTTGGAAAGGCCACATGAATACCTCACTAAAAGAATCACAGGCCTAAAGCAGATGCCCTATACTGACCATCTAAAAAAACTCCAGCTATACTCTGTGGCATATCGTCTACTCAGAGGCAATCTCTGCTTAACATATAAGGCCATGTCAAACCCTGAGCTGTTGGACATGCTCCACTCAAAGAAATCCCAATCCCTCAGAGCCACACACTCCAGGGATCTAATCCTTGTCATCACAATGAACAAAACATGCTGGAGGGGTAGGTTCCTGACCCAGAGACTCACCATACTCTGAAATAGACTGCCCATACATGTCAAGCAGAGCTCCTCCTTGGCCCTCTTCAAAAGGAACTTTGACGATTGGATGGGAGATAGGAAATTCACCCCGGGGATCACATCAGTCGCCCTGCTAGACAGGGGTCCAGGGAAGTAAATATTGTGGGAAGAAATATCCAGGGAATTGTTATGGCTAGGCATGTATCAGCCCTAGGGCCGATAGCCTAGTACCAACCTATGAACATATATATATATATATATATATATATATATATGTATATATATATATATATATATATATATATATATATATATATATATATATATATGTATATATATACTAATCCCCTAGACCCACAATTGCCAGTGGCCAATCTTACATGTAGAGGGGGTTGTCCTACAGTGATCCACTGTTCTTGTAAAATGTACTCTTATTACATATTATAGTTTATGTATAATATATATATATATATATATATATATATATATATATATATATATATATATATATATATATATATATATATATATATATATATATATATATATATATATATATATATATATATATATATATATATATATATATATATGTATGTATAGTATAATATTTATATGCTCCACATCTAAATGTCCCTTTCTCCTTCAAATGATGGATTACCCTTGAGAGTTCTAATAGGTACGTCAAATCATGGGTGGTTTTGAAAACAAAATTTGGCTTATTGCCTAAAGTGGTAACAATTTCAGTATTACTATTTTGTGTGTGTGTGTGTGTGTGTGTGTGTGTGTGTGTGTGTGTGTGTGTGTGTGTGTGTGTGTGTGTGTTTTCGGTGTATTCATGTTTGCAAAAATGTATTTTTGTTTAAATGTACTTTCACTGAACTGGGATTGCTTATTTCAGTTTCGAGAAACTGAAATTTCGATTGGTCAAAGTAGACCCATTGAGGACAAATCAGCAAGTGGATCCTAACTACTCAAAAGAGAAAAATGGAGTATCTAGCTCAGAGAATGGTACAAAGCATCATGGGGAGAAGGATAAGGAAAGAAAGGGAGGAGGGTCAAGAAGCATTCACCTCCACAAGGTGTGATTCTGGAGAACATTGAAGAGACTAGCCTAATTTTTCAGTACCACTAGAAAGCATTGTATGATTAAGTGACTTACTCAGTCGCACAGTAGGCAAATGGAGGTTGAGAAAATAAAGTACTGGACAACAATTATTAACAGCTCATAGGCTGTATCCTCTGCATTAACTGCTGGACTCCATTGTGATAATTGCCAGACTGAGTTATATGCAAACATTTTTACATTAGTTTTAAGTAACTATGGCTGCTGCTTTTATTTGTAAATATGCTATTTATTATACAAAGTGTAGAACCTGAAATTACTATTATTTTGACTTATATGCCTATAAGTTTTAAAAGCACATTCAATATTTTAATGATACATGCAGTATCATAATGCTACCGTTTCCATATATTTCACAAACATCTTTCTTACAGTCACTTTTTTTTCAGTTTGATTTTGTGTTACTGCTGAATTTGACATTTATGTGCTTTTAAATAGGCCTGCTATATTCTGATGTCTTTATATTTCTTTTTCATTCATTAATCCTTCTGTGATTCTTAGACCTTTCAAACATTTTCAGAAAATTATTCACTTTCTTCTAGATAACATCTATTTCACTTTGGCAAGATAATGCGCCTTGCATATGACCCTCCACAATATCAGCAAACTCTGCTGTTATTTTGTCTCAGGCTGCAACACCAGTAGTGCTAACTTGACATTTTACTTTGCTCCATCATCTTACCATTTAACATATTTGTTAGATTTAACCAAACTGATACTTTTGGACGTGTTATGTCCTATCATGCTTTCCAATAAATACTTCTGACATTTCTAATTATCCAGTAAAGTCAACAAAGTTTTCTTATGAAAATCAGTTTCCAGTAATGTTTTTTTTCTATGTTTCAGCAAGGAACAGTTCTGTATTTTATACATTTTAATTCTTGGTCATTATCTTGAAAGATAAGTTTTTGGCAAGATTTCTTAATCATATGTAATGTGACTATGTTTCATGTTTGTTTTGCATAGCATTGCTGAATTTAAAAACAATAAAAATTACCATTTTCCTTAGAATAAACACATTATTTTATAATTCATCCTGAACATCTGCACTTGCATCTTTGAATCTACACTTACTTCACAGATTTGGTGTACATTCTTCTACATGTAGTCCTAATGGTTTCAGTCTTGTATTGGTTGTTATATTTAAAGTAGTAACCTGATGAAACGCATGATATATGTGCGTGAAAGCGCTTGTTCTTTTATTAATTAAACAGATTTGATTGATTTTATATCGTGGTGGTTCCAGTGTTTTTCAACAACTATATTTAAAGTAGTGGCAAAGTTATTGAACCTAAATGTACAGCTTTTCCATGCAGAACATAAGCAACATGTATCACAGTCAGTGATGAAAACAGGAGTACTTGATATGCAAAGGGCGTATCTAGACAATTAAGGGCAGTATTCAGAAAAATCATAATGTGACACTTCTGCAGTAAATAGCATGGTAGGTTTAGTACAATGCAGCTCAAAGAGAATTTGGCATCCTTAAGTGATGATATGATGAGGATATTTCTGGGACACTGCTACAAAAGGAAACCACACAGTCAAGAAAAAAGAGAGTCACCAAACAAGTGAGTAGACCCCATTATTAGTGGTCACATGACCACAAAGCATTACCTCAAAGGAAGCTTGCCTGATGAGACATGTTCACACAAGCATCAAAGTATCATGCATCTGCAACACAGTCACAGCTGGAAGCCTATATAAGGGCTACAGAACAAAGTTTCAGCTATGTTTATCTTATAAAAAGCAGTTAAAGAGATGATAGGGAAGTCAGAAAACAACAAACAGAGGAACACAATGAAGGACAATGGGAAAGGGAGAGTTGCTTGGTGGTGTGGAAAATCGTAATTTTAAGGGGGGGGTGCCTTTTTGTTTTTTTGAGAAGGCTATAGAAGACAAAAGCATAGAGAAATTGTTGGTAGGAAGAAGAGTATAGGAACGATAACATGGACAAACACACAAAGTACAGACAATAACTGACACAAAAGGGGGACACAATGGATGTATGCAGATATATATAGTGTGGAGAACTGGCGATTGGGAGAACTTCCTGACCAGTGAGGAGGATGAGTGACACAAGGATTGTGAGCATCATAATGCAGATGCATAGCTCGGATTGGGTTTAGGGGGCTGCTGCCCTAAGCACAAGGTGTTAGGAAGCATACAGAGCAGTACTGGCATTCATTTCTTTGCCAGCATTTCCAAATGCAAGTTCTGAAATTAACATTGACACAGCTTTGGTGGTAAGGACTGAATTGTTTGTGGTCTAAATCTGTGTTGTATCAAGCTGCTTGCAAGTAGTTTGTCACAGTTTAAAATGTGGAATGTTAGAAGTGAGCACAGAAAAGGATCTGGATTGCATCTGAAGTGAGCAACAGCCAGATTTGACTCTGGACCATTTTTTTCTTTTTTTTTTCCCATTTATTTATTTATTTATTTTTACTCCTCAACTTAGACATGAGGGTGCCAGGTCAGATCACCAGGTAATGGCTGAACTAATTATGGCTCTGCCATGATATGGATGGGGTGGGGAGAGCTTGACCCAGAGGTGAATCCATCCAGAAGACAGTCACTTCCACGGCTGACATCAGGGGTGGGCTCTGTCATTGGCAGTCCAATGGATAGTGCTAGGTTGCACTGACCAGCACTAACCCCTGGAC
>NC_056746.1:673536920-673566920 GCF_019279795.1 Protopterus annectens
TAAAATTGTGGTTTTCTGGCAAATTAGTGGCAAATCATTAAAGATCGAAGTTATAAAATAATGTCAAGCGTTTCAGTTTCAGACTTCATACCCTTCAGAAAAATTAATGCTAATGCAAAACCTGTTATACTACCAACTTTCTAAGTTTGCAAGAGCAATATTTAAAAATTGTCCCTATTTTTGGGCCTTTGTCCCACTTTTATTTATGTTTTTTCCAGATTTCTTGCTGTAAGAGGTTGAGAGGTGTGTTTACATATCTTCATTTAACAGGTGTCATACGATATTAGCATTAAAATGTATCTGACTCTATGCTTTGTTTTCATTTCAGCTTTACAATGCCTTTCCTTTTCTAGGATTCCTTCCTGGTGCTCTCAAACAAATAATTAAGAACAGAGAAGATTTTAATCGTGAGATAAAAAAGATTTTTGCTGAATTTAAATCTACTCTTAATCCCAGTGATATAAGAGGTTTCACTGATGCATTCCTTGTCAAGCAAGAAGCTGAGGTAACTTTGTATAGCAAAAATGTAAAGCATATATTGAGAACTAGAAAGTTCTGTGGTGTATATTTCATACTGTAGTTTATTTCTTTTCTTGCAGAATTCAACTCAGACACCGATGAATGTATTTTTTCTGGAAGTTTTTTTATGTTGTATTGTTTCAAATTGTGACAAATTTACAGCAAGATGATCGTCAACATAAAATATTATGGTTAGTCTCGTAAGAGTGATGCAAACTGCATTGCTTTGTGCTTTGCATTACTGCTTCCCATAATCTGCTATTTCCATCAATCACATATTTCCAGAAACTTCAGCGTCTAATGTGCACTTCCACTATTGTCATGACATATGTGGGTACCACAAGGTTTATTTAGAGATTTATTCAAAATGCTGGGGGTTTTTTTTTGCATTTATTCTAACATTAACTGGATTTTTCACCTCCCCTCACATTGGTCAGTTCGGTCTCTTGGTATTGCTTTCTGGGAGGGCACAGAGGAGGTGTGTTCCCATTTATGAAGATGCAGCCTTTGTGATGAGCCATGAGGTATACTGCATTATTAAACATCACTAAGCTGTTTCATGTCTGTCCCTTACAAAGACCTCAGAAAGATTCCTATCATTGATAAGCACTCATGAGGTTTTGCCTTAGAAAGAAATTGAAGTCATTAAAAGGAAAGCATATCATTTTTCATCAGAACAACTAGTCCCACTGAAAGTTGCCATTACTGAATAGATTGAATGACTATGTGCTTTTAGGAAACAAAAAAGCATGCCTAAGCTCTTTGGAATTTGCATTTGGAATCCAGCTTGAATTAATTTCTACCAGTGCACATTTCCTTTTCACAGAGCTGCGGTATTAGAAGCTTTAAGCTGTGGAAATATTCATGTGTATACTGCTGTGCTGCTTGTCTTGCTATAGGGGTTCCGTTATTTATTTATGCTTGTAGATAACTTAGGTTTCTGGAATTATTTATAAAAGCTTTTGGATAGGACTTATTAAATCTTTTGAACAAGTTGTTGGATTCTTATAGTATGATAGAACACAAACGCCTGGCAGGTAGGTCCACAAATTATGGTAGAGAAGAACAAAAAAGAAGAAGAGGAAAGATTAGTGAGGTTGGATGGACATGAGATACAATAGGGAAGGAAGCGGTTGTTAGGGAGGATAGTAGGAAGGAAGAAATTGGGCATTAAGTAACTGCAAAAGTAGAACAGGATAGACTGGCAGAATATGTAAGATGATAGCTGAGGCAGGTTAGGGCAGAGTAGCAAATGGTAAGGGGATTATTCAAGAGACATTTATGAAGCTGAAGTCAAGATTAGATACAGAAGAACTGCCTGTGAGCTGTCAGGTGAGATCTTAATGCAGTAGTGCAAGGAAGGAAGTTTGGGTAATGCAGAAAATAATGTATTTTATAATTTAGGAACATATGAGAAAGCTGGCTCTATATATTAATCATTAGCAAAGAGGACAGCTAGCAAGCTGCTATAGGGGAAATGGTGTGCCCTTGGTGGTATATACTATTTAAGAAGGGAATTTAGGGCAGGACACTTTAGAGTTATAGTGAATACAGAATCTCAAAGCTGTATAAAAATAAGTATTAATTTCAGTCCATTTAAGGATATCAAAGGCATTACATTAGTGGGTTTATCAAGGAACATTATGGAGATTCATTGCACTTGATGGTAAGGACATGAATGCATGTGGAATGAATGATGACTTCATATAAAGAATGAGATTATAGGTGTAGATGTCTTAAAAAAACTGATGTAACAAAAAACAAACAAATTTTACAGAATTTTTTCTCTGCTATACCCTGCAGCAGTCAAGCCTATGTCTGTAATGGTATAGTGCAAAGAGTGAGGCAAGAACAACCAAAATAATTAGAACACATTGTTGGTAGTATGTAAAAAAATCAGGCAGGTGATGGACTAGTGCTACTCTAGACCAAAAAAAAGAAAAATGTAGACGCACCTGAAAAAATACATTGCAAAGAAATATGGGTTAAAATAGCTGTGCTACTCAAACAGACTTTAATGTTAATGGCTATGAAATAATGTAAGTGAGACAAAGTCTGAGAGAGCTAAAAGTACCTGTCAACATGTGGGTGCATTTGTACGCCATGCTTTCCAGCTCTGGTTGAATGATCTATCGCATGTGTCAGGTGCAATAACATAGGAGCAATAGCCCCATTGCCAAAAGGGTTAACAATGCCGAATGATCAGAAAACAAGCAGCTGTTAAACAACTTCTGCAAGGAAAGTAGCTCCATATAGAAGGGCTTAAGGCAAAATGGAAGTGATTTTATACACTTGTTTAACAATTGCTACAAAAATTAGTTCGCTATACATAAAAAACTAATAAAAATGATAACAGTCTGACTATGCTGGACTAATTCACCATAAAATGTATTGAGAACTTTCATTTAAATGAAAAGACTGCATAATCAGTTGGGAGGGTGGCTTAATAGTTGAGGTACTTGCCTTACAAACACAAGGTACAGGGTTTGAGTCTCACAAAGGATAACTGGCTAGGCTTAAAATGGCTCACAGAGACAGTTAGCCTAGTACTAAACTATGAACCTAAGAGTGGCAAAACACACAAGAAATGAAGCATTTATAGAATACACACCAAGCCATGTAATTAAAAAACACCTATAAAGATGACTTTACTCTATTGCAGGTATCTCTTTCAAAATACAGTTAGTGGGCACAGCAGAGGTTTTATCTAAAAGGAATGATAATTTTGTCCCTATTTTATGGAAGCACCTATGCATTAATGAGAACAATAAAGTGCAACACAATAGAATTGTGTATTTCAAGGTTATGTGTTTCGCATTTTCCAGTGATAATAAACAAATCAGCAATATCATATGTAAGCGCTGTCACGTTTTTGACCACTTTGATGATCTTTAATGTAAGGTAGGTGTTAAAAAGATTTTTATTACAAAGGTGGCATGAATATTAAGGCCTGTTTAGAGAGGGATAAACAAAATCGACCATCCAATCTGATATGGCAAAATGCAGCACCTGCAAGCTGTTTAGTTGTATCAGTGTTAGTAAATATGCTGTAGTGGGTGATAGAACTTTTTTTTGATTGTATCAGTAATGGTGTGGTGTATCTTGTGACATGTACCTCATGTTCAGTTTTATTATGTGGGTAAGACCAAGACAAGGCTTAGGTACAGGTTATACTAACACATGCATGCTGTAAGAAAATGATAGTAACAATGCTCTGGCAAAACAAAGTCTTGTTTGTCCAAATGTTAATAATTTTTTTTATTGTTTTGTGTTTGAAAAGATTCAATCACAGGATAAGGGGGGGGGTGGCAAAATAATTTACTTAAGAACTATTTTGACAACAGAAATTACATCCTGATAGAGCACCACAGTTAAGTCACTATGTGTACGTTAACTGTATTTTAAAATACAAACACAATAGAGTAAAATAATCTTTGTTTGTGTTTTTTGATCACATGGCTTGCTGTGTTTTCTTAAAATGTTTCATTTCCTGTATGGTTTGTCATTCTGATGAAAATGTTTCATTTAGAAGAAAGAACTGAACACATTTTATGATAAATTAATCCTGCATCATCAGACTGTTATGATTTTTATTGTTTTTTCATGTTTTCAGTCTGGTTTGCTGTATTTCACCTTTTGTTTTACAGCTGAAAAACTGAAATTGTCAGGGGTGGGATTCATTAACTCATTCTTGCCTAGTCCTACGGTAACCAAAAGCTGCCTGAGCAGAATGGGGTCTTGCTTTCTGTATGTCTCCATCATCATCTTCTTTTGGCTGTTCCTGTTAGGGGTCACCACAGCGGATCACCTGTTTCCATTTCTTCCTGTCCTCTGCATCTTGCTCTGTCACACCAACCACCTGCATGTCCTCTCTCACCACATCCAATAAACCTTATCTTAGGCCTTCCTCTTTTCCTGTTACCTGGTAGCTTCATCCTTAGCATATTTTTCCCAATATACTCAGCATCCCTCCTCAGCACATGTCCAAACCAACGTAATCTTGCCTCTCTGGCTTTGTCTCCAAACCTTCCAACCTGGGCTGACCCTCTAATATACTTATTCCTAATCCTGTCCACCCTCGTCACATCCAGTGCAAATCTTAACATCTTTAACTCTGCCACATCCAGCACAAACTCCTGCCTTTTTGTCAGTGCCACTGTCTCCAACCCATATAACATAGCTGATCTCACTATCCTGTTGTAGACCTTCCCTTTCACTCTTACAGGTACTCGTCTGTCACAAATAACTCCTGACACTCTTCTCCACCCACTCCATCCTGCCTGTACTTTTTTCTTCACCTTTCTTCCACACTCACCATTACTCTGAACTATTGACCCCAACTATTTAAACTCATCCACCTTTGCCACCTCTACTCCTTGCATTCTCACCATTCCTCTATCCTCCCTCTCATTCACACACATATATTCTGTCTTAGTCCTGCTGACCTTCATTCCTCTTCTCTCAGTCTAGAGCATATCTGCATCTCTCCAGGGTCTTCTCCACCTGTTCCCCACTCTCACTACATATCACAATGTCATCTGCAAACATCATAGTCCTGTCTGATCTCGTCTGTCAACCTGTCCATCACCATTGCAAATAAGAAAGGGCTCAGAGCCGATCCTTGATGCAACCCCATCTCCACCTTAAATGCATCCGTCACTCCCACTGCAGACCTCACCGCTGTCACACTACCCTCGTACATATTCTGAAAAACACAATGCAACTCCTTCTGACCTTCTCTGTACTTCTCCATCAACACTCTCACAGCAAACATCACATCTGTAGTGCTCTTTCCTGATATGAAATCACATATAACCAACACTGTAGCTCCTTCTGAAGGTTATACGTCCTTATTTTATGCTTTTGGTAATCAAAATAAGAATGATTTTTTTGGGAAATTTGTCTTTTTTATTCAATTTTTCTGAATATATCAATCTTATAAAAATGGAAGAAGACATTCTTTAAGCAAATTCAAAAAAAAAAACTTCAACAGAAAATAAAGTCAACATTTGAAAACATGAATGCAACTTTATTATATGCACGTTATCTACTTATACACAAGTTTCTCCATTTAGTCTAAATGAATGCAAGGTGATAATGCCTGTAAAATTTGACGCTTAATAAATTAGTAAAAAGCACCAGCACACCCCACAGAGCACAAAAAAACGATGTAAACCGGGAACCACTGCAGTTTAATAAACACTGTAAAAAATAAATGCTAATAAAATGTAAGGTGCGTTTTCATCTAACAGAAACTAGACTTCTTCAAATGAATGGCAAAATAAACACACAACTTCATTTATATCTGCACAGTGCAGAGCCGTGGACCCAATGAAATGAAGGGTCCAATGATTTAATTAAACCTCCATCATAAACATCAGAAAAAAATCCAATAAACTAAATAAAAAAAAAACAATAATCACTCATTGCAAAAATAAATCCAATACAAAAAATACAGGTAAAATGACATGTTAAAATATCTGTTAAAATAGTTAGCAAAATAAATCAACAGTGATATCTAGTGGTTGAAGTATATATGTAAACCATATTAAAACATTAAGTGCCTTCAAAGTAAGAAACTAGACCAGTAGTTGGTTAAATAATGTTAAACAAAAATGCACTTTACATTTTATTAGCGTTTTGTTTTTACAGTGTTTATTAAACTGCAGTGGTTCCTGGTTTGCATTGTTTTTTGTGCTCTGTGGGGTGTGCTGGTGCTTTTTACTGTATTGTGTGTGGTTTTGGCACATTCTCTCCTTTGGTTCTTTGATTGATGCTTAATAATTTAATCGTATGAGCTCACCACAGTGCTTTGTTCAAGTTATTCTTTTCGAAGAATCAGTGTCATTTGAGATACTACCTACCCACGCACATACATCAGATTTGGTTCTCAGAAGACCTCTTTTGATCCCAGAAATATATTACTTCTCCCCATCATTCTATCTCTTTAAGTCTAAAAAGAAAAAAAAAAGATAGAAAAGGAAATCAGACTACTACTTCTTTACAGTACCGTGCCTGGAGTCCCATCCTCTGGCAGGTTTCTAACCCTTTCCTGTTTTGACTCATCTTCTCTGTTTTCTTGGACCATGGTAGCCACTTTTCTACACATTCTGTTTTATTTGCCTCCCCACTCAAAATTTCTTCCATTTATGAAAGTTCTTTCATTATCTTATAAAGATCCTACATCTTTGGGGATCTACATTCTTCCAGCTCCTAGTAATTGCCTTATTTGCTAGTAGCAAAACAAACCCCAGTAAAGCTCTTTAATGTTTTGACTAAACATTTCTCTCCTATAACCCCAAAAGAAACATAATGGAAGAGCATACCCTTCTCCAGCCACAAATTCTCATTCTGTTCCTGGGTTTCTCTTTCATAATCCATTAAATCAGGCATGTCCAGATGATATACCATCCCTTCCTCATACGATATCTCAAACATTGTGCTGATACCTCAGGAAATATATATATATATATATATATATATATATATATATATATATATATATATATATACACACACACACACACACACACACACACACACACACACACATATACAGAGGCCCTTCCAAGCAAAATTGCAAAATTTCCTGACATAAGTGGCACATCGCTGTGCAGCATAAACCCTTTCCTCATTGTTTTACTGTTAATCTACTTCTCAACATCCTCTTTCAGGTCTATGCACTTCTCCTTTTTAAGGTGGCTCTTACCTCATGGAAAACTGAATATTAGCTTATCAGACATCTTGTCTAACTTCCTAGTTGCTACCAAAGCCTTTCTATAGTGATGGCTCCTTTGCTACTAACATGCTGTGGTGCAGTGGCAGCATTGTCGCCTCACAGGAAGAGGTTTTCCAGTTCGATTCTTGGCTGGGATGCCCTGTGTGTTGAGTTTGCATGTTTTCCTTGCATTCATGTGGATTTCCTCTCATGTTGCAAAGACATGCATTTGGAGTGTTTTTCCCCACGTCTCCACTGAAAATTGGCTTCCTTCCAAGTCAGACTTACCAGGTAAACAAACATTAAATAAATCTACTGATTTTGTATATGGTTAACTTGGATATTATAAATTAAATACCCACTTCCTTTATATAGGGAGCAAAACCTACCCCACGCTTGAAACATACTAGTCTCTCCTCTAGTTGAGACTAGTAATGTACTCACTGGTGCCTTTCTAACCAATTTATAATGTGAACTACTTCCACTTTTCCATCTACTAAATGAAGAAATCAAGATGTAACTGCAGGAACAAAGAGACCAATAATCACAAAAGCAAAATATAGTCCAGAAGAAGATAATGGTCTCACCACGATGTATTATAACAAACCACACTGTTCCGTTAATGTAAATTGTAGATTTTATTCCATAAGAGAAGATAAAGAGATAAGCGCTTTCGCGTAGATATGACTACGCTTCATCAGATACTTTTTTAAGAGCCAGAGGGTAGTTCTTATAAACCAAAATTGGCGGAAAACATAGCCAATTAACAAATTTAATTAACAATTAAAACAAAACATCTTAGTTAGGCAAAGTCTTTAACAAGATGTCAGCACACAATATATTTAAAAACAGTATATTATTTCACGTTAGACTAAATTAATTCATCTATAAAAAATATAAAAATTTTTGTATAATAAATAATATAACTAAGTAAATAGCATTTGAATATGAAATACATGACATAAGATGTGCAAAAAAGGCATGAATGCTATAAAATTAAGTTATATCTAGTGATGACTGTTATTTTAAAGAGATATGATACAGGTTGTTCTAACAAATTAGTATGCTTATCTTATCTTCTTCTGGACTATATTTTGCTTTTGTGATTATTGGTCTCTTTGTTCCTGCAGTTACATCTTGATTTCTTCATTTGGCATATTTTGTGTTGTAACTGCCTAACACGATGGAATCTGTAAACGTTGAATTAGACTACTGTCCGGAGACGAGGGATACTACTTCCATACTCAAAGGACTTTTACGCTGCCAAACGAACCCTTTATTGGCTCTGGACCTGAATGAAACTACAAGTGTCAGTTCTACGCCTAATACAGATGAAAACTTGACTGAATTCCTTAAACTCTCCAAGGAGTTTGAGGATGACTTACACAAACTGCAACGTTATGCCTGGCAAAGGCAACACCTCGAAGCATCCCTACACTTTCGTGTTGTACCCAGGGGCATGCGGGTTTTCTGCATGCCCACTTATGGAGAAAACCACCCCACCCTCTTAAAAAAGTGGCAAGACTTAAATATTGAATTGGGGTTCAGCTACATGAGACTGCTCATTGACTATTTTGCACCTTTTGAAGCGGACTTACGCACTAAGATTGATCTTGCACATAAAAATCTGGTTCAACGTTTTAAATCGGAATATTGTAAAACAAAGATGCAGGATATCTTTTTGCATGTTAATGCTTTCAGTGACAGACTTAAACAAACCAAATTAAAGAAACTACAATGTGACCACACAGATTTTTCCCTCTGGCAAATATTTGTTTGGCCGAGGAACAACGCAATACATGCTCGTCAACGTGATGACACGCCGTCTGAACCCGTTCCTTCTTCACCCATGAATTCACATTCTAACACTACTCTTCCTGTTACAACAACTTCCTTAACAGAATATACTGTTGGGCTACCGTTGATTAATGATACCACCAACACAGCCCGAGTCTCTGAAACACCGCCACCGAATCAGCAAGCCCTACTGAAAGTTCCAGGAGAAGTTTCACTTGGAGCTAGATCAAAAGTGAATCAGGATATCACTCGTTTTTTACCTTACCCTGTAAAACAATCGTTCCACAACAGGGGACGATCAAACAGCAGAGGGCCCAGGAAGCGCAAACATTCCGGAGAGAGGTACAACCAGACAAGAAAACTAAGAAATTGACTGTTGTGCCTTTTAATTTATCTACTTTGGTACTGGATGACTCTGATATTAGTATGTTAAATAGAGGTTTAAATTTTATTCATGCTCAATGCAGTAACCTTATTGACACCCTGTTTGATTTACGATTGTTTTGTAGATCAGTTTCGCTTAAGAAGTTTTTTAAAGATCAAGGAAAAACCTCTGTAGATGAGAACCCCATTCATTCATTTAAGTGTAAAAGCAGTTTTACTCCAGCGATGCCCCTTAGTGTAGATTGCTTTTTAAAAATATGTGAAAAAGACTTTTATTCTTTATATTCCAGCAATGTTAAGAGGGTTGCTTATGTAAACCTTTCCTCTGATGAATTTAGGTCTTTAACTAAATTTAAAAAACAAACAGAAGTGACGATAAAACCTGCAGATAAGGGAGGTGGGGTGGTCATTCTGAATACATCTGACTACTCAACTCTTATGTTAGATATGCTTTCAGACTCTACCACATATAGGATTATTACTTCTAATGAAGTTAATAAAATTATCATTAATGTACAAGAAGTATTACATGATCTACTTTTATGTAGACAAATTAGCATAGATACATATAATTATCTTCATATTGAACACCCAGCCACACCTATTATAAAAGGAATACCGAAGATTCATAAAAATGTGGTCCCCATCCCCATGCGACCCATTGTTTTAGGGAAGGGCTGGGTCACATCTACCATTTCTACATTCATTGAACATACTCTTAGACCAGTAGTAGATTCTATTCCTTCTATATTAAAAGATACCTTCCAACTATTAGAAAGCATAGAGGAACTGAGACTAGACATGACATCTAATAGCTATCTTTTAGTCACGTTAGACGTAAAAAACCTGTTCACATCTATTCCCAATGATGTAGGTTTAGAAGCAATTAGGGAACTGTTGGCTAGTGAACCCACATTCAATGGAGATAGAATGATTTTAGTTTGCCAGCTATTAGACCTGGTTCTTAATAACAATGTTTTCATGTTTGGCGATAAAAGTTACTTGCAGACATGGGGGGTAGCCATGGGCACCCCCTG
This sequence comes from Protopterus annectens, assembly GCF_019279795.1. Taxonomy (NCBI): domain Eukaryota; kingdom Metazoa; phylum Chordata; order Ceratodontiformes; family Protopteridae; genus Protopterus; species Protopterus annectens. Next base: position 673,547,376 of record NC_056746.1, read on the forward strand.
TGCAAATACATACGCCAACTTAGTAGTTCTTAATTGGGAGAAGAAACATTTATTTGATCACCCTATTTTCAAGAGAGTTAAATACTATAAACGTTTTGTTGATGACGTTTTGATTGTTTGGGAGGGTACACAACCTGACTTTGATCAGTTTTTGACGTTTTTGGAATCCACTACCTCCTATCTTAGATTCACCATGGACTCTTCTCCAGATAAGATAAATTTCTTGGATGTCTCCCTTACATTAACTAACCAGGGGACAGTTACTTCTTCAATATATAGGAAGCCAAGCTGGACAAACACATTGCTCAGCTTCGATAGTATGCATCCAAGGTACACATTTCCTGGTATTATTAAGAGCCAGTTCATAAGAATCTCCAGACTATGTAAGTCCAACAACTCCTTGTCTATAGAGGCTGACAAACTAGAATCTTTATTTATTGATAGAGGTTATGATCACAAGATGATAAAAGACATAAGACGAAATGTGTTAGGAGATCAAGTCATGGATGACCTTGCAGTCAGTACCACTAACAGCAAGCTATATACATACACTAGATATGCTGACACACACAGCAAATGCACCACTCTAAAGTATATCATCAGATATATGAGTGATGTAAAAAGCCTAGAGAAAGTTATCCACAAAAACTGGAATGTGCTTATTATGGATGAGTCAGTGAGGTATCTAGTAGGTGAAAACCCTAGGTTTTTATATAAGAATTGTGCAAACTTCAAACAAATCCTTTGTGTTGATCACATTCAGAATAATAATACTACCGCTTTTAACAGCAATAAGCTAGGCACATTTCCTTGCAGGAATTGTAACAGATGTTCCTACATTTCTGTTCATCAGTCATATATTCACCCATCCATGAATTTTACATTCAACCCTAGGTTTTTTGCCACATGTATTACCAAAAATCTGATATATCTCGCAACCTGCACTAAATGTACAGCATTCTATGTCGGCCTTACTAAGCGGAGGCTAACAGACAGAATCTATGATCACCTCTATGAAATTAAGAAAGGCAGTGAGAATAATGCCCTAGCTTTACATATTATAGATAATAAAGACCATAGCTTTCACTTTAGGGTTTTAGAAATAGTTTCCATAAACATGAGAGGAGGCGATAAAGGTAATCACCTTGCCACTGCTGAATTAAAATGGATCTTTAGGCTTGGTGCTCATCTTTTTCCCAGTTTAAATAAATTTGTTTCCATTAAACCCATTTTAGACAATAGGAAACGCTAATCCCCACACTTTAACTTAACGTCTATACATTCTGCTGCTAAATCAAACTGAGTTTTATTAAATGTTTTTAGTAGATCATTACATAACTCATTATATTCTTTATTATACATTTTTATTCTTTTTCTCTCTTTTTTCTGTTTTTATTATGCATATCATTATAACATCAGATGAAGCTCATAATGCTACAGGCTTAGTTAGCCTTTATATATATATATATACTAATATTAACTTATTATTTCAATAATTTAGTAATAAAATAAACTGTTAGATCTATTAAATATTTAATATTTATAATTATTTATCATTTTTATAGCATATCGGTTGTAGTGATGAAATCGATTGTCTAGCCATTTATTTATTTATTTATAAGCATACTAATTTGTTAGAACAACCTGTATCATATCTCTTTAAAATAACAGTCATAACTAGATATAACTTAATTTTATAGCATTCATGCCGTTTTTGCACATCTTATGTCATGTATTTCATATTCAAATGCCATTTACTTAGTTATGTTATTTATTATACAAAAATTTTTATATTTTTTATAGATGAATTAATTTAGTCTAACGTGAAATAATATACTGTTTTTAAATATATTGTGTGCTGACATCTTGTTAAAGACTTTGCTTAACTAAGATGTTTTGTTTTAATTGTTAATTAAATTTGTTAATTGGCTATGTTTTCTGCCAATTTTGGTTTATAAGAACTACCCTCTGGCTCTTAAAAAAGTATCTGATGAAGCGTAGTCATATCTACACGAAAGCGCTTATCTCTTTATCTTCTCTTATGGAATAAAATCTACAATTTACATTAACGGAACAGTGTGGTTTGTTATAATACATCGTGGTGAGACCACTCTTCTTCTGGACTATATTTCCATCTACTAACATTGTCAAGGGGAGACAGACATAAACAGTTGGGCTTCTGCTTCAGTTTCCCCAAAAGCCAGTTGTGAGCCTCTGTTACTTCCATTTATATGTGTAGGTTATCTTTCCCTGTTTTTAACTATCATAATATATCTAGATCAAGTCCTCTTTGCTTTATTGCTGTTTTCTGTAACTCAGTCTATCCTAGATCTATGTCTGCAAGTAACAAAAACAAAATATACAACTTGTGCTGCCCTAAGATCCAGCAGATCTAACCCCACCCCCCAGCACACATGATTTTGATAATACCAACTGTTCCCAGGCTACTCTTCCTGTTCCTAAATGAAGGATATTACTGCATCTTTTAAAGGTTTAAAAATGTAATTCCATGAATTCAAAGGTATTGCCATAAAAGTATGTAACACTAATGGAAGAACAGACATTTGAACTGCTTGAACTCATCTGTCTAATTTTATGACCAACAGTCACAATTTCTTTAAACAATTTAGACATTACAGTTATATATATTCACATGTAATTATCACTGTTTCTTCCAATGACAATGTGAGATACACTCTTAGGTACTGTGGTGACTTGGTTTCTCATAAATCAAAAAAATTGTACTATAGCCTGTACAACAGCATGAAATTCACTGTGATTATTTGAATCTTTTTCAAAAATAAATGTATATCCCACAATTTTACTAAACACTAAAAAGCTCAAACAGCTTCATTAAATATTTCCAGGTCACAAATATATTAACAAATCATCCATAAAGAGTGTTCATTTTATTTCCCTTCTACTAACCTTGCATACAACCAACTCAGACCACTTCATTGCCACTGTCAGTGGCTTTAGATGAAGTCCATAGAGTAGAGGGGCATAGCCAACCCATATTCCTGTTGATGTAAAGATTTCTGACAGCTCTCGTATTCACCTTAACTCTTGTATAACCACTTTCACTGATTTTTCTGATTAAGTTAAATCCCACTGGGAAAACAAAAATGTCTGGTACTTTAAGCAGTTGATTCAAACTAACCCTACCGAATGCCTTCTCTCCTTCAAAGCTGAACATCAGCAGAGGCAATTCCAGCCTCTCTGCCTCTTGTATTACCAATAGGGTTTTCATTATGTTGTCAAATTTTTGATGACACCAAAATGACCATTATATATCTGTCCTCCATTACAGATATTATCTGCCAATAAAGACATAAAAATGCTGTAATCCTGTTTTAGTGCAGCTACAGCTCTATAAGTATTTACTCAAAGAATGTCATTACCTTCCTTCAATATATCAGATATTACAGCCCCAGGATGAGTCATATCTCAGGCACTATTTTAAACACCATCCTAAATTCTGGTAACATCAACTTCCCCACATATCCATTAAAAATAACATCACAAAGAGGGAATGCAGAAAAGAAGATTAGTAAAGTAGAAGTTAAAAAAATAGTCGTTGAAGTTATGGAGTGCCTGGCAAGTGAAGGATTTGGTGTAGAAGGTCTAACACAAGTTAAATCACAACATGATGGAATTAGTCCCCAAAGCGAGCAGAAACAGGAAGATTAGGAGACATCTGAAGAAGAAATATGGACATGGGAAAGAAAAGAAAAATAGGTTTAATAAGGTGTAATATTTATGCAAAGGAGAAAGCAAAACTAATCAATACAAAAAGGACAGCACCAAAGATACATGAAGAGAAATATGGGTGAAAGAATCTGGGCATGGAAATCTTCACAATACAAAATATTAGAAGACAAAGATGAAAAGTAGAAAAGAAGATTAGCAATAGAGAAGTTAAAGAAATGGAAACTGAGTTTAGGTTATGGCGTACCTGCGAAGTGAAGACTTCAGTGTACAAAATCTAACTCGGAAAGCACCACAGAAGAAAGAGCAATGGATATCCAAATTAAGGAGAAACCAGTGGAATGCAACTGGTCAGTTACCATATGAAGATATTTTGGAGCCTTCCACAGGAAACCAATACAAATGCCGACTTGAAGCTGGACAGGAAGTGAAGGAACAGTAAACTGCAGCAACTTTGACGCAGCCAATGTTGAGGAGTGATAGGCCAGTGAGTTTTCATATGATAGAACAATGAATGACACAAGATGAAAATAAAGAGAATGCGCCACAGGAAGATGAACTAGAACTTTCTATAGAATGCCTGCAGGAAATGGAAAACAAAAATGTGTCCTCACTTTAGAAGAAAATGAACTAAGAAGAGTTGCTTCATTTAATAGAGATAGACATATTAAGATCAATGAAAAAATAGAATGCAGAAGGATGATAAAACTGAAAAAGTCAGAAGTCTGATAAAACAAATGAACATAGTAATTAGAACTGTGCATAGAGAGCCATGTGATATAACAGAAGTAAACAGAGTATATTACTCTGCAGCTAAATTAAACAGGCTAGTAATGGAAAAGAAGGGGATAAATCAAACACCATCATGGAAGTATCGAATAGAGAAAACTATAAAGCAGTTAAGACAAGAAGTGTTACTGTTAGAAGAAATAGATCAACAAAAATACTCATAAAGATATATATGATAAAATAAATGCACAGTATTATAACAGATCAGGATTTGTCATGCACTATCACAAATAATAACTAAAAATATCAGGACAGGCAGAAAACGTAGATGATACACAGATAAATATAAAGGAAGAGTACAAAATAAGCAATTTATTTATAACCCAAAAAAGTTTTATACTGAACTGGGAAACAAGGTGCAAGGAATTGAAAGACCACCAAAAAAGAAGAAATAGATACATCTAGGGGAAGTATTTATGAAGACCCTGTGGAACATAGCAAAGATGTTAAATGGATGTTAGACGTAAAAGAAAGAATAAGAAGTAACAGCCAGAAAGACTGAAACAAAGTTAAGAAAAGCCTCTAATTGGAAAACCCCAAGCCCAGATGCAGTACCTAACTTTTGGATAAAAGTATTAACATCTTTGCACGAAGATTTAGCAGCAAGTAAGAACTATTTATGTGCACACCCAGAACAAACACCCAACCTGGCTAACAATAGGAAAAACAATGCTCTTACTTAAGAGTGAACCCACAAGCTACCCTAAAAATTATAGACCGATGTCTTGCCTTCCAATGATGTATAAACTATACACTGGAATTGATGCTGACAGAGTTTATAGTCATTTAGAAGAAAACTCAATTGTCCTGGTCCCCTTCAATAAACACATCACATCGAATGACATTTGATGACCTTTATTAAAACTTCCATAACATAGATTCGATCGCCAAAATTTGTTAATTACAACTGGACATAGTATAGTTGATTCTAAACACAGCATAAACATCCTTGCAATGTTAATCAGGACAGCGTACCTACTCATCCTGCCCCAGTAAGTAGCATCCATACCTCTGCTCACTTACTTTACTTATGAAGCAGTATCCAAGACTCACTTCATATCCCATTTATTGAATTACCCATCGAACCTAATAATTCAGGACTACATGACCTTACTCATCCTGACCCAGTAAGCAGCGTCCATACCTCTACTTACTTATCTATTCAGCAAACTTCCTCCAGCTGCTCATTTTCCTTTCCCCAAATCCTTAAAATGAGCATCCAGACACCAGAGGGGGAACAGAAGAGGACAAGCCTGTCCTTCTTCTCCGCCTACCCCTACTGATAAAATAATCACAATCCCCACCAACCCACCAACAAAAAAGGGAGAGTGGGTGGGTAGCATGTTCACGCCAAAATGTGATTACTTACCCAGCTACACTTGTCTAAACCACTTAAGGCCTCCCCACCCTTACCTCATTTCCTCCCAATCATCCCTCTCTCCATTTAACCCTTTCATCTCCCCAACCCACTTAACTCCCACTAATATATCAATCTAACACCTCTTGAAGATGTCCTGGGACAACTTGGTTTGTTGATAAACCTCATTTATGGCAATAGAACAAAAGGGCAATAAAAGAAAGTCACATGGAACAAAGGATCATTTGTTGCTAAATAAAGTCATAGTGGAAACTGTAAAAAGAGGAAGAATCTAAGTATGGCATGGACTGACTGCAAAAAAGTATTTGACAATATCCTACATTCATAGATAAAAGAGTACTTAAAATGTATAAGATACACCCTACCCAGATAAACTACAACACATTGACCATGAAACAGTGGCAAACTACTTTCCAGTTAAGTCATGATAAAGGGCAAATTATTATTCCAGGGATAAAAATCCAAATGGGGATATTCCAGGGTGGCTCTCAATCACTATTGTTCTTTTGCCTTACCCTTAACCCATTAAGCTGTCTGCTTAACAGCTTAGGCCATGGCTATAATTTGGCTCCCAGAAAGCAACTAAGTATAAAGACTTCTCATCTTCTCTTTGTTGATGATTTAAAACTGTATAGCTCCTCAGATGAGGAAATGAAAGTACAACTTGCAAGTAGTCAAAACATTTTCAGATGATATAAGAATGTCATTTGGTCTTGCTAAATTTGCAAAAGCAATTTTTAAAGCAGGAAATCTGCAGCACCAAGTAAACATCCGTCTGGGACAAGAGTGTGATATAAAATAACTTGAGTAAGAGGGAGTATATAAATATTTGGGAATTAATGAAGGATCAACAATAAAACATGAACAAATGTGAATAAAACTTAGTAAGGAATATTTTAGAAAACTTAAATTAATCCTGAAAACAATGTTGACATTAAGGAACAAAATTGAAGCTATAAACCAATTTTCTCTTCCTGTCCTAACTTACAGTTTTGGAGAGATTAACTGGCCTCAAAAGGTGTTTGATAGATTAGACAGGAAAACATGAAGGATGCTTCATGCTCATCAAATGATTTATAAAAATCAGTGCATAACAAGATTATATATTCCCATTCCAAAGGCGGCATGGGCCTCCTTGAAATTGATTACATGTATAGATCTGCAATTGTGGGACTGTATACATATCTGCTGACCTCACAAGACCCAAACATAGTGAAAGTTTTGAGACATGAGGAGAATAAATCTAAGATGACTTCCCTTCTTAGTCTAGCAGAAACTTATCGGTGTCAAGAGGGAATGGAAACCAAACCAGAAGTAGATAAAAATCAGGCAGCAGCTGAATGTGCCCAAAAACAAAAGAAAAAATAAGATGGTGAAGACTCAGATCAGAAGGTAAGAAATGTGGAAAATGCATAAATATAGTTGCAAGTATAGGAAACTCTTGGAACAACCTCATGTTGATCAAGATAGAATGCAGGAATGGTTAAGAAGATGTAAAGTTCCTATCCAACTTCAGTACAATCAGCTAATAGTAGTATATAAAATTCTCTACCAACCTGAAAACACACCCGTAATTACAAAAATTATCACCCCTTACAGCAACCTCAAGATACTTCACTCATTCAACAAATTACTAGTCTAAACTCTCAAAAGCAACAACTCATCTGGAGACTCTGTATATGCCAACTCTGTTGGCAAAATATGGAACTCATTTTCTGCTGAGCTTACTTCAGAACTCATTCTAAGCCAATTCAAAAAAATCTAAACAGTACTTTAAAAGGCAATGGCTATGTTCATAGGTTCATACTAGGCTATCTGCCCTAGGGCATTTATAAGCCTAGCCAGAGTGTGTTTGGCTTTCGCCACCCATTTTAAATTAATTTTGCTATGCCTTTTTTTGAGGTTAGTATACTGTGCCTCTTCTAACAGTGACACAGAAGTGATAGCCGGGGTAAATCTATGATCTCCCATCCACTCATCAAGATTCCTCTTGAAGAGAGTCAATGTGGGACTCTGCCTAACCTGGACTGGGATTTTATTCCAGAGTGAAGGAGCCTCTGGGTTATGAATCTGTCCCTCCAGCATGTCCTATTTATTTCAGTGCTGAGGTTCAAGTCTCTCGAGCGTAGCTCGATGGGATTTGGATTTTCTGAGGTGCAGCATGTCCATTAATTCTGGGTTGGACATGGCTTTATACGTCAGGCACAGATCGCCTCTGAGCAGGTGGTATGCCACTGAGTAGAGCTGGAGTTTCTTTAACCGGGCAGCATATGGCATCTGTTTGAGCCCTTTGATCCTCTTGGTGAGGTACTTTTGGGGTCTTTCCAGTTGCTGCAGGTGTCTGGTAAGGTACATCCCAAAAGGGCATTGTACTCAATTATGGGCCTGATGAGGGATGAGTAAAGAGGTGCGATGACCTCCCTGATCTAGATGTGAATCCTTCATGATTAGGTGGGCTATATAAAATGTTTTTCTAACCACTTTGGCCACGTGGTTGTCAAATGAGAGATTGCTATCAACTTGGGTCCCCAGGTCCCTAATGACTTCTTCTGTACTTAATGGATTACCACCTATGTGGTAATTTGTGGGCACTTTGTTTTTGCCAAAGGGATGACTATACACTTTTGTCATTTAGCTTGAGGCCATGGCTCTGGCACCAGTTGTCTGTTTCTATGAGGCCCTTTTGGAGGATGCTTGTGTCGGCTGGAGAGTTGATTATGGTGCCCAGTTTGCAGTCATTCATGAACTTGGTCAGCCACAGTCCTTCTGTGTTGGCCTGTACCTCCGAGAAATATACTGAACAAGAGAGGTCCCAGGACTGAGCCTTGTGGGACGCCACTTGTAACTGGTTTGGAGTCTGACATGGCTCCAGCAATTCTAACCATGTGGGTTCTGTCCTTGAGCCAGTTTGCAACCCATCTAGTGACATAGGGGTTTATATTTAAGCTGGTGACCTTATCTATAATGCCCGGTGGGTATTGTATCGAAGGCTTTGCGAGGTCCAGGTAGGCAGTGTGGACCACCTTCCCCGCATCAATGGCCTTGGTGACTGTTTCAAAGAAATCGACCAGGTTTAAGAGGCAGGATCTGCCCTTAACAAAGCCAAACTGGGTAGGATCCAGTGTCTGTAGGTCCCCAATATCTTTATTTATGAGGTCCATGATGATCCTTTCCATAGCTTTGCAGACCAAGCTAGTCAGGCTTATGGGGTGATAGTTTCCAGGATCCGTTGAGGCACCACCTTTGTGGAGAGGGATCACTGTTGCTGTACGCCACTCTTTGGGTACATATCCTGTAGTAAGGCTAAGATTGAACAGTAGTTTTATGTTTGGGTTTAGCTCTTCTTGGAGTTCATGTAGGACGCAGCCCGGGACACCATCTGGTCCCATTGATGCTGTGTTTTTTGCTTTGGAGAGGGCGGCTCTTACCTGAGCATCTGAGATGTCAGGGGGCAGCACTCTGTTGGGATAGATATTTGCCCTTTTGGTTGGGAGAGGGGGAGAAGTTTGCACTGAACCTGTCAGCTAGGATGTTGGCAATGTCTGTGGGCTCGGTGTATTTTTTGTCATTTTGGACTAATTCTGAGCATATCTGGGAATTCCCACCCAGGTTCCTAACATAACTAAAGAAAGCCTTGTGATTATCCTTAGTGTCCTGTGCAATTTTTCTCTCAAAGCTGGCCTTAGACGATTTTATGAGTACCGTAGTTTTGCTAATACTGATCAGAGATGCCTTCCCTTTTTGGGATTTTGCTCTATCATGTAGTAGCTTCCTCCTTCTATTGTATAGTTTGTTTATGGCTGGGGTCCACCAGACAGGATGTCTGCCTTTGGAGGATTGAGTCTTGGTTTTATTTGGGATTGCATGATCCATGCATTCCTGAAGGTGTTCATAGAATGCGTTTATAAAGGATTCTGCGGTCTGGGCCACATTTTCCACAGGCACGGGGCTTTGAAGGATTTCGCCTCGGTTTTGAGGCGTGTGAAATTTGCTTTAGAGAAGTTTTTCACTGTGGTTTTCTGGGCAGGGGGTGGGGTCGGGATGTGAATATCCAGTGAGATTAGTTTATGGTCTGATCTTACCAGTGAGGGATACACTTCTGGTCTGGAGCATAGTGTCCCATGTTGGTGATGATCAGGTCCAGTATGTTTTCCCCTCTTGTGGGAGTGGTAGCAAGTTGTTCCATAGCATTTGAGTTTATAAATTCTAGGAACCTTTGGGCTAGGGTGTTGGAGCTAGAGTAATGCTCCCAGTCTATGTTTGGGTAGTTGAAGTCGCCCAATATAATGGTGTTTGGAGAGACCTTCATATTTTCCAGTATTCTCAGGAAGGCCAAGTGGAGTTCCTGTGTTTGGGAGGGTGGTCTGTAGCAGGCTATAAACTGGAAGGCAGTTTTACCCACAGTTAGTTGCACATGGATAGTCTCTGATGCTTCGTGCTGTGCCACCAACCTGGAGGTGTGGGTATCTTTGACAAATATTGATACTCCCCCTCCTTTTGTGGTTCGGTCCAAGTTTTGGGGCTGAAAAGCATGGTATGAGGTATAACCTGGTAGTGCTGGGGTGCTCTCGGAGCCTTGAACCAGGTTTCTGTTACTGCACAGATATCAATGTTCTCCATGCTAAGGAGAGTTTCGAAAAGTGCGTGCATCTTGAGGTTTAGACTTGGCGTTGAGTAGCATTACTCTTAGTTTCTTATCCCTTGTGATACCTATGGAGGTGGGTTTGTCTTTTGAGCCTTGAATAAAAAGGCACTATGGGGTAGCAAGAGCCTTTGTCAATATCCGAAAGCCCAGGGTGACAGGTGCAAGCCGTCCAGCGACATCATGGCTTGTCGAGCATGTCATCCCAGGCTGACAGGCATTGATCCCTTTGAATGACACCAACACTTAAGCCAATTGTTGAAATTGATCATCTTGTCTTCATAAATGTTAACCCATACATCACAAGATGGGTTGCAAACTGGCTGAGTGACAGAACCCACAGGGTCAGAGTTGCTGGCGCCATGTCAGAGAAAAAAAGCCTGTCACAAGTGGTGTACCACGGGGCTCAGTCCTGGGCCCACTCTTGTTTGGCATCTACTTTTAAGTACAAGCAAACACAGGAGGGTTATGGCTGACAAAGTTTGCAGATGACTGCAAACTGGGCGCCATAGTAGAAAACACATCTGACACAGATATCCTTCAGAAGGGTCTCACAGATCGGATAACTGGTGCAGAGCCATGGCCTAAAGTTAAATGCCAAAAATGCATACCTGGGGACCCAGGTTGATAGTAGTCTGTCATTCAACACCCATGTAGCTAAAGTAGTTAGGAAGACCTTCTACATTGCCCACCTTATCATGAAGGGATTCTCATCTAGATCAAGGGAGGTCATAGTCTCCTATACTCATCACTCATCAGACCAATGATTGAGTACAATGGAATGTATCTGACAAAGTTCCTCACCAAAAGGATAAAGGGTCTCAAACATCTGTCCTATGCTGCCCGACTGAAAGAACTCCAGCTCTATTCAGTAGAGGTGACCTTTGCCTAACATACAAGGCCATGTCAAACCCAGATTTGATGAATATGCTTCACCTCAAAAAATCTAGATCCGTCAGAGCCACAAGAGACTTAAACCTCGACACGGCTATTAATACGTGCTGGAGGGATAGATTCATCACCCAAAGACTCTATGCTGTGGAATAAAATGTATATGTGAGGCAGAGCACCTCGCTGGCCTTATTCAAGAGAAATCTTGACCAATGGATGGGAGATGGCTAGGCTTGTAAATGCCCTCGGGCAGATAGCCTAGTATGAACCTATGAACCTATGAAAATGGTAGGTATCCATTCTGACTATCCAGGTAAATAAATGTAAAATAAAAATAAAATAAAAATAAATTTAAACCAAAAGACAAAATGTTAATATTGGCTGCTCAAGATAGAGGACTATGTACACGTCGGTATACAAAGTCTGTTGAACATGTGTATTTATGCATTTACCACATTTCTTGCCCTCTCATCTGATCCTTCGCCTTATATTCTTTCTTTTGTTTTTTGGCGCATTCTTTTGTTTTATCAGTCTTCTGAAGTAGACCTGTTCCTACTACTATTGGAACTGTCTGGGTATCTTTCTTCCATCTTGCTCTTGTTACTGCCTACAAATCCTGATATTGTATGACTTTTGCAAGTATAGAAAACTCTTGGAACAACCTTGTGTTGATCAGGATCGAATGCAGGAATGGTTAAGGAGAGGTGAATTCAAACCAAAATATGAAAGGTTAATATTGGCAGTCCAAAATAGTGGGCTACGTACATGCTGGTTTGCAATGTCCAATGAACATGTGGGAGAAACAGACAAATGTAGGCTTTGTAAAACAGAATTGGAAACTGTTGCACACCTTGTTAATGGCTGTGATATACTAATGGCAGAAGGACTGTATACTGAAAGGCATAATACTGTGGCAAGACTGTTGCACTAGGGATTGTGTAAACATTATAATACTGAAGTAGATGAAAAACACTGGAAACATGAGCCACAGAGCATCATAGAAAATGATGATGTTTACATCACATGGGATCACCCAGTACCAACAGTTCAAAAGACAGATGTGAGAAAAGCAGATATAGTGGTCCATGAAAAGAAGACAAAAGGAGCATTGGTCATTGAAATCACTACACCCAATGACTACAGTGTCTTGTGTACAAAGATGCACAAAGTCATAAAATATCAGGATTTACAGGCAGAAAGAAGATCGATGTGGAAGAAAGATACTCAGACAATTCCAATAGTAGTAGGAGTGGGTCTACTTCAGAAGACTGAAAAACCAAAAGACTGAATCCCAAAATACTGAAAACTCAGAATACTGAAGGATGGAATTTGCCCCTTCTCCAATGTTGCGTGATTTGGAGTTGATATATATATATATATATATATATATATATATATATATTTAGCAGGAGGTATGTGGGGCTTGCCCCCTGCATTAAAAATATTTTCAGTATTTTGGGATTCAGTCTTTTATCACACTAGGGTAACATTTCCACCTCTCTTTCTCTCACCACTCAAATTCAAATCAAACTGTTTCTCCAATCCTCAATAAATGAATATGATGTGACAAAGGAATTATTAAAGTGCCACTGCTTCAATTTAATCTTTTAATTCTGAGTTCTGTAAGAAATAGCACATGATCTGAAACCTCAACTGTTAGTGTTTTTATTTATTATGGTTATTTATCTACCAGATGTTTACCCTGTTTTTGACATGTATTCTACTGATTCTGAATACTTGCATTTGAATTTTGAATAAAAAGTACAGCTCTAATTCATTACCCCCCCCCCCACAAACCCACACACACACACAGAAAAAAATCCATTCCCAATAACTTCATGAGAGCATTATAAGTACATCTCCACTTTTGGAATCTGCAAATACTCCAATAAACCTTGCACATATACAAGGTTGGTCACTACGTCAAAATATCCTGCCCATATCTGCATACTCTCCAAAAACAGCAAGATTTACATACATTTATATTAAAACTGTGCAGGTGGGAATTCTGGTAGACAATAAATACTGGCTATTATTAACTTTCTCCCTTCTGTACATCCTCTTGTAGCTGCTATTCTTCCTTCAGCATCTTCAGGGTTCTCATTACATGATAACTCAACCTATTGGGAAGGAAAATGTCTGCCCTTCTTCCATTTTCTTTCATAAAGGAAAAGAAGACCTTTTGATATCCAAATTTATTCAAATGTGCATGCTCATCTAGAACTAAATATGACAGGAGTATTGATAGATTCCACTTTAATTAAAATTACTTTTGACAGTTACATTGGAGCACCCAGGCCATTCACATTCTATGAAATTATAATCATCATGCTAATGCCTTTTTAGTTTTCTCTTTCTGTAGTCTCCTGTTTGTTGGAATACCCCTCAGTCTCTATTGCTATGACCTCATGGGACTCATTGCTTCTCTCAAACACACATCGAGGAGGTAGTTTTTACCTTAATTCTCACTTTTCTTAGTCCCAAAAGAACTAACCTTATCCTAGTTTCCCTTAGAGTAACCTCAAATCCACCTGGCAATTCAGACTCCTTCTGCAGAACACATGAATATTTACTGTCCTGCAAACCACATTAATATAATGCATTTAAATAACCTACCAAATATTGTAACATATATTTTAAATTTCAAAATGTTAGCAAAATGCAAACTACTAGCATTTACTAACTTGTTGTGATCCTTTTTATAGTATGTCCACTCCAATCTTCCAAGGCTTGGATGTGGCTCCACACAGGGTAGAACCATGGATGCTGCATCCATCTTCATACTGTGATGAAGCTGACAGCAAACTCATCCTTTGCATTTTCTCCTTCTGATTTCATGTGTCCAGGTGTGACTTTCCCTGCTCCTCTTCCCCTCCCAGTTGTACATCTTCTTGGGCAGTTCAATGCACATTTTTTATAACTGATCACTTTTAGAGTAAGATTATGCTACTTGGAAAGAGGCAAAAAAAAAAAAAAAAAAAAATCAGTGGTACTCTTTAATGCAAGACTGTCTTTACTTGACCCTGGCCAAAACATTGAATAGTTACCCACATATTATCCCATTTCTAGTTTAACGATCCTCTGTTCAGTAGTAAGATTTCTAATGATTCACCTTAAATCCATTTTGTTAAGTCTGTGCCTCATTATAAGACTAACATAGAGACTCATTTCAATACTGGTTGAAAAGGGAAAATAATTATTCAGTGTTATTTAGCAATTCTTTAAACACTTATTAATAAAAATATTTTCAAGACATCTCACATTTCACAGTTTATCAGCTTGTACAAATCGGACATTACTGAGCAGTTCCTTTTGCAGGAGCGTTTAAACAATGTAATAACACCTGTTCAACCTCATCTATTTTCATTTCTGTTTTTTTTTTAAAGTACTCATAATGCTTAGCCTCAATTTTATTTAATTTCTACAGGATCTAATTTACCAGGAGTTCTAATGGCTCTGTAGTTGAACTAAAACTTGCAGTACAGCACTTCAGCTTTTTTGCTTGTTTCAGCTGTCATCTTACCCCTTTTTCATTTTTGAGGACATTCAACCTTTGCGGTCCTGCTTCACACTGAGGAGAACTTGCTTTAATCAAGAACTGACCAAATAAGTGCACCTCACCCAGCAGTTGCTTTTAAAAGCTTTACTACATGGAGCACATGAAGAAAAAGGTCCATGGGGCAAGACCAAAATGGCAGAGTAAGAGTAGCAACTGTAGAAAGATCTGTAACATTTTAGGAACTTTCTGGTTTTTATTAGGATTAAAGTTAGTTATTCAGGGACAAAAGTTATCTAGCAGATCATTATGAAGTAAAGAAGATAATTATAGCTTTTTAACTTTTTAATTTCTAAAAAATTTCAGTCAGAAACTTTATTACAATATCAGAGAGCAAAGAGATTATAAAATTGTAAATTGAGCAACTCAAAGAATAGCTCACAAGATCCTTCTATATAAAAAAGAAATTCAGTACTTAGTATCCAGTAAGCAAGACATCATGACAAAAATTTATAAAATGTATATAAAGACTGACAACTTTAAAGAGGAATGTAAAAGCCAAATCAACATTCTAAGTAATCTAATAAAACAACAAGGTGCCCAAATAACAAGTATGGAGGAATCTCTGATTGACCAAGAAGGGAGAATTACTGAAGGTGAGTCAGACAGAATTGTTCTTAAACTAAAATAAATTGCTTAGTGAGAAAATAGATTATATGGAAAATAGACTGAGACATAATAATATAAGGATTTATGGAATTACTGAAAAATATGAAGGAGATAATAATATTAGTTTTTAACAACATGACTGCATGAGAGCTTGGACTTGCCTTAAACTCTAATCATTTGAAAGGGCTCATAGATCACTTGCTTCTCCATAAGGAAAAGAAAATGTTCCTTCATGTTCAATAACTGTGAAACTTCACTCCAGCATGGAAAAGGATCTGATCTACATTCTGGTCAAATCCATATATTAAAATAGGAAGTAATGTTGTTCATTTTGACAATGACTATTCCACTAAAGTAATAAATAAAAAGGAAAGCTTTTCTACCATTAATAAAATAACTTTAATAAAGATATAAAAGTTAATTGTTATAGCCTGCAAAATTAAAACTTCATCTGCAAGAAGGAATAAAAATCTGTGAAACCCTAGAAGAAGCAAATGAACTTATACAGAAGGGGGAAAAGTCATCACATGCTTAGAAGAAATGGACTGGGCTACTACATTTTTGAAAAGGCAAACTGAAGTTAATGCATGGAAAACAAACAAATCAAAATGACCTAAAAATGAAAAATCTTATTATTATTATTATTATTATTATTAATTATCTTTCAGTTCTGGTGGAATATAGCTATTTCACATGCATCATTATTAAATACAGCTGTCAAATAAAATGGCTTACCCTAGAATTCACAGAAAATCTATAAGTGAGTAAACTTCTTACTATTTTATAATACTATTAGAATATGTTTAAGTTATCATGAATACTTACATATTTCTAGTGTTAGTTTATTATAAATTCATAAATGTTTCATTTATTATTTGTCCTACACTTTAATCTTAATTGATATGTAAATTATTTAAATTATTTGCATATGTTTTATGCCTTACTATGACAGCATTTCACTTCCATGTTTTAGTTTCCCTAGTACTTTCAATAGCCAGACCTTATATAGTGTTGCAGTCTTACATTTAGTAAGTGCTTTATTAACAAAGAACTATTGAAAAACACCCTAATCTAAATCTATGCCCAAAGACACATAAATATTTATTACTGAACTTGATAAATCAGTCTTTGCCTAATTTTACTCAAAGCATTACAAATATGTTGATATATAAGAATATATCATTTAATAGATAGCACAGCCTTAGCCAAATCTCAGCAACTGGAGAATAAATGGTTTAAGTGAAGAGATTTATCATTAAATAAATCATTAAATTTGTTAACATTTTCTGGACAAAATAGGAATAGCAAAAATAGGCTTTTAATATCTATTAGGAACCATGTCAGACTATTAATAACTAAATGTAGAAGTATTAATGACAAGCAGTATAAGCTTCATTACCATTGGAAAATAAACATTAAAATAACAAATGGGTTCTTGCTACATACAGTGAATGGGTTATTCAAATATTTGGAGGCTGATGACTGGTTATTTGGCATAGAAGTAGTAGCCAGGGTTTGGATTACAGTGGTTATATTGAGAGTTGCATCAACATATGAAATGTAAGACCTTTTGAGTGTTCACATGAATGGTTCTATTTTTTTAAACTTTGGAAGCAGTTTTATGTTAGAAAAATGCAATGCAGATTGTAGCACTGCTTCATACTCAGTTAAAGACATGATGTCATATGTGGATAGCAAAAATGTTAAGCTGAACGGACAGGTTTAAAATTAATTTGGTAGGTTTGTTTCTCTAACAGTCTTATACTAGAACAGCACTGCCACATCTTATTGATTAAATTCACTGTTTTCTAGAAACAGTGCTCAGTCATTTCATTGCAATGCTTGTAGAAAACACCTGAAATAACATTTACTGCATTCACTTCCCATACTGATAATGGCAGAAAAAAGGAAAGGAATAGAGAAAGAGAAATACATTATCATATATTGACTATGTTGTCAAAATAACAAGAATATATATTTGCCTATAAATTATAACAAGTAAAAGAAAAAGGAATGTTTAAAAATGAAGAGAAAATGAGAAACAGAGAAGTTAACCCCTTGCAACCCCTATAGTGCCTTTTTTAGGCAAAGTTCAAAGGACAAAACCACCACCATAACAGGTACAAGCATGCAAAATCTGAAGGTAATGCTACTCAGTGCTAGAAGTCTAAACGTCAAAATGTACTCTCTCGAGGCACTCCTAAAAATGGAAAACATCGATATCTGTGCAGTAACTGAGACCTGGTTCAAGGCTCCAGAGAGCACCCCTGCAATACCAGGCTTCAACTCTTACCACACTTTTCGGCCACCAAACCAGAACCGAAACACTAAAGGTGGAGGAGTGTCAATATTCACCAAGGATATTCACACCACCAGGCTAGTTGCCCAACACAATGCATCTGAAATTCTCCAGGTGCAACTAACACTAGGTAAGACTGCAATCCAAATTGTAGCTTGCTACAGATCCCCCACCATACCCCAAGATTCTCACAACACCTTTTTAAACATACTAGAAAATATTAAGATAGAACCAAACACCCTAATACTGGGTGATTTTAACTACCCTGCCATTAACTGGGAAAACTACTCCTGTACCAACACCTTTGCCCAACGGTTCTTGGAATTCATAAATTCCAATGCCCTGGATCAACTAATCCATAGTCCCACCAGGGGGTCCAATATTCTAGACCTGGTCATTATCAACATGGGAAATCGATGCTCCACACCTATGGTCACCCCCTCATTAGTTAGGTCTGACCATAAGATAATCACCCTTAACATCCAGATCCCACCCCCACTCCCCAGTAAGGAAACCTCTATAATAAACTTCTCCAAAGCTAACTTCATACTACTCAAGTCAGAAGTGACAAACTTCATGACACCCATGCAGACGGGAACTGAAAGTTCAACTGCTGAATCCTACACTAAGGCACTGTATGAGCACATCCACTCATGCATGAATCGTGCCATCCCAAATAGAACCAAGGTGCTCTCATCCAAAAAAAGGAAGCCAATCTGGTGGTCCCCTGCCATAAACAAACTTTACAACAAAAGGAAGAAACTGTTGCAGAAAAGAGGAAAATCCCAGGATGCAAAAAACTCCCTTACAAGCCTCAGTAAGAAACTGAGATCCCTCATAAAATCCTCCAAAGCTAGTTACAAAAATAAAATTGCCAGAGATTCCAAAGACAACCACAAGGCATTCTATAACTATGTCAAGAATCTAAATGGCAATGCTCAGATCTGCTCTGAGCTAAAACAGAATGACATTAAATATACTGATCCCAAGGATATTGCCAATATCCTGGCAGATCGATTCAGTGCCAACTTCACCCCCCTCTCAACCCCTAAATGGCCCATCTCAATACCGGAAGATTGCCAAATTCCGGTAATAATGGCCACACAGGTAAAAAACACACTCTCCAAAGCTAAGAATACAGCATCCATGGGACCAGATGACATCCTGGGCTGTGTACTACATGAACTACAAAATGAACTGGCACCTCACCTAAGTGTCATGTTTAAGCATGGCCTCACCTCAGGATTCGTGCCCACTGAGTGGCGCACAGCTACAGTTATCCCACTCCACAAGGGGGGATCCACCTTGGATCCCAGAAACTATTGTCCCATCAGTCTGACAAGCCTTATCTGCAAGGCCATGGAGTGTATTATCAAGGAACTTATAAACAAAGACATTGGCAACATTCAAACACTGGACCCCACCCAGTTTGGGTTCGTGAAGGGCCGATCTTGTCTCCTGAACCTGATTGACTTCTTCGAATCAGTCTCCAGAGCCATGGACAAGGGTAAGGTCATCCACACTGCCTATCTAGACCTTGCCAAGGCCTTTGACACCATCCCCCACTCTGTAATCATAGATAAACTTACTAAACTGGGCATTAATCCCTACATCACCCAATGGGTTGCTAACTGACTTACTGAAAGAACCCACACTGTAAAAGTAGCCGACTC
>NC_056746.1:673571920-673651920 GCF_019279795.1 Protopterus annectens
ATTTTTATTTTTCTGGGATTCTTTCCAGACTTTGTCCCTTTTTAGTAGAAATTGTTTTGTGGACTTTGTAAGCCAGGGTGCATGATTGGTTTGTTTTGTATGAAGTGGGGCTAGACTATTGAGGGTATCTAAAAATAGATTGTTGAAGCAGTTAACTACATTATCTAGTGGTAGTGTCTTTAGGATGGTCCAAATTAAGGATTTCAGTGTGTAAACAAAGAGAGTTTGACTAACGTTGGATAAGTTGTGAGAGGTTTTATAGTTATGAGTTTTAGGCAGATGGGTAATAGTCCTGTGAGTGATGCAGGCAAAGGGTGACTTAATGTGTTTGGGGGAGTACCAGAGATAAAATAATTATTAGCATCTGTGACTAGGATCCAATCTAGAATGGCATTTTAGTTATTATAGTAGGGGTTGTGTGAAAACTGAAAGATTAAGACTACTAGGTAGAATGTCAGATACTAGGGTCTGCCTGTTGATATTGACATCAACCATGATGATAGTTTCATTAATATATTTTGGGAAATCCAGGACAGAATATTTTCTAATGTAGGCAAGTTTTGACCAGGGGAAGGTATAGGGCTGTATTACAGAGTTGTTTATTTTTATTTATTCATAAGAAAGCAATGAGATTGTCTGCATTTTTACATTTTGGGATGGGCTTAGTGTATGGTATAACAGTATATGAGGATGGGAAGATTAAAGCAACACGTCCTGCATTTTTATGGGTTCTATGAGGTCTCATTATGCTCTATCCTGGGGGAAGTGCTTCAGTGTCCTGAACTTTTGGTTTTAACCAAGCTTCAGTGATAGCAAGTATGTTGGGGTTGTATTGTGTTAACCATGTATGGAGATTTGTTATTTTATTACACATGCTCCATATGTTTAGTGTAGCCAGAAATCGTGAGCTGGTAGTGGTTTATTATCATTGCATGTGGTAGAGAGGGGTCCTGGGTTTAAGTGAATGCAACCATATTGGGATAGGTTAAAGAGTTGGGAGAAACAGTGGATTGTAAGTATAAGTATTGCTTTTGCTTTCATTTTTATGAGAAAGCTCCATTTACTGTTGCTGGAATAATGCAGAATTTTGTACTTTGTATGGTGGAGGATATCTGAGTTCAGTAGGCTGCTTGATATATCAGTGTAGCTATTTGTATGTTTTTCTTAGCTACTATTAAATGTTATGGAGCTTTTAAGGAGTATAATATTTTGTTCATGGGAAAGAGTAATGGAAGCTAGGTTAAGAAGGGACATGATGATTAGTGATCAGCAGTATGGTTTCATGCCGGAAAAGAGCACTACAGATGCGATGTTTGCTCTGAGAGTGTTGATGGAGAAGTACAGAGAAGGTCAGAAGGAGTTGCATTGTGTTTTTGTAGACTTAGGGAAAGCATATGACAGGGTGCCTATAGAGGAGTTGTGGTATTGCATGAGGAAGTCAGGAGTGTCAGAGAAGTATGTAAGAGTGGTACAGGATATGTACGAGGGTAGTGTGACAGCGGTGAGGTCTGCAGTGGGAATGACGGATGCGTTTAAGGTGGAGGTTGGATTACATCAAGGATCAGCTCTGAGCCCTTTCTTATTTGCAATGGTTGACAGATTAGATCAGACAGGAGTCCCCCTGGACTATGATGTTTGCAGATGACATTGTGATCTGTAGTGAGAGTAGGGAACAGGTGGAGTAGACCCTGGAGAGATGGAGATATGTTCTAGAGAGAAGAGGAATGAATGTCAACAGGACTAAGACAGAATATATGTTTGTGAATGAGAGGGAGGATACAGGAATGGTGAGGATGCAAGGAGTAGAGGTGGCAAACTGGATGAATTTAAATACTTGAGATCAATAGTTCAGAGTAATGGTGAGTGTGGAAGAAAGGTGAAGAAGAGAGTACAGGCAGGATGGAGTGGGTGGAGAAGAGTGTCAGGAGTGATTTGTGATAGACGAGTACCAGTAAGAGTGAAAGGGAAGGTCTACAAGAGGGTAATGAGACCAGCTATGTTATATGGGTTGGAGACAGTGGCATTGACAAAAAGGCAGGAGTTTGAGCTGGATGTGGCAGAGGTAAAGATGTTAAGATTTGCACTGGATGTGACAAGGGTGGACAGGATTAGGAATAAGTATATTAGAGGGTCAGCCCAGGTTGGAAGGTTTGGAGACAAAGCCAGAGAGGCAAGATTACATTGGTTTGGACATGTGCTGAGGAGGGATGCTGAATATATATTGGGAAAAAGATGCTAAGGATGAAGCTACCAGGTAGCAGGAAAAGATGAAGGCCTAAGATAAGGGTTATGGATATGGTGAGAGAGGACATGCAGGTTATTGGTGTGGCAGAGCAAGATGCAGAGGACAGGAAGAAATGGAAACAGATGATCCTCTGTGGTGACCCATAACGAGAACAGCCGAAAGAAGATGATGAATATTTTGTTCACTTAGTGAGGTGCTTTCAATTAGAATAAAAAGAGTTACTAT
Organism: Protopterus annectens; assembly: GCF_019279795.1. Lineage (NCBI taxonomy): Eukaryota > Metazoa > Chordata > Ceratodontiformes > Protopteridae > Protopterus > Protopterus annectens. The sequence goes on from NC_056746.1 coordinate 673,574,391, forward strand.
AAGGCAGTGTAAGCTGATGGCTTGTGAGTATGGGTATATAATTCTTTTGAGAAGGTTGTGGGGGTAAGAGAGCAGTGGGGGAAGATAAATGATAGACTTGTATAGAGAGAGAGTAGTTGTATGGAGTAGGGAAGGCTAGTTTGGTTGTAGATAGTCTAACTGGTTAATTTTTGGGTGGGCTATAAGATTAATTTATGTCTGAGTTTGATTGGGTTGAGTGGTGAACTGGTTGGTGTTACTATTAGTCTAAATGTAATTGAAGAGAGGGTGGGTGGGAAGGTGGTAACATATGGGAGTGGAGTGAGCCCAACCATGATAAGCATGAATGGAGTGGGATGGATCATGGTTATTGTGGCTGTTCACCTGGCAAATAAAGCAACCAGGAATCACTTTGGAATTCTAATAATTTGGCCAAATCAGTTAACTACAGGAGATGTGGCAATATGAGGTTAGCAGTCTAGGAATTGTATGGAAATTAAGTTTAATTGGACTGGCTATTCAGGTGAGCAAGCACTACACTGTTATATGGGAAGCAGAAACTGTAAATAATATAGTAAGGGCAAGAGAGTACTGGTGATGGGGTGGGAAATAGTAGAAATAATAGAATGTGACCTGGTGATGCACTGTAAGTAGGCACAGGCAGTATATGCAGAGTCAATCCAGGAGCTTAGTGTCTGAGGTTTGGTGTATGTGAGCTTTAGTATCTAGAAATAATGAGAGAGCAGGGAGAAACCGTATGTTATATGTACTACAAGCCTATTAATTAAAGCAAATGTTTAGTGTAAATAGTGATTGCAGGTTAATACAGAACGAGAGTAGTATGTGGGAAAATAAAGAGTGGATAGGAATTAGGGACAGGGCAAGTAGGAAATATGATGGGCAGGTAGTAGGAAATAGCACAGACAGTCTTACTGGAATGGAATGCAGTAAACCAGCACAAAGAAGAGATTTAGAACACTGCAAGAGATAGTTGTGGAAAACAGCAGAAGGCTATTAATAATATACAGTCACTAACATGAAACAGGAGAAGAACACAGTAGAAGGCTATTATTACTACACAGTCACTAACATTTTGCAGATAAGCTATGTAATGAAATAGTACTGATGACTAATCTTTCAGAAAATGAAACCAGTATATTACAAGTGCACGATCCTATTTCCTGTTTTTCAAGTACATATTCACGCACATATATATATATATATATATATATATATATATATATATATATATATATATATATATATATATATATATATATAAATATATATAGGTGGCCATGGTGGTGCAGCAGTTAGCATTGTCACCTCACAGAAAGAGGTTTTCTGGTTCGATTCTCGGCTGGGGTGACTTCTGTGCGGAGTCTGCATGTCCTTCCTGTGGTCATGTGGGTTTTCTCCGGGTTCTCTGGTTTCCTCCCACATCCCAAAGACATGCTGTAGGTGGATTGGACACTCTAAATTGGCCCTAGGTGTCAGTGCTTGCATGTGTATGCCTTCTGTGGAAGGTTGGGTGCTGGGCTGGCTACTTGACACCATAAAAACTCCACTGCCAATCATGAGCAGACAGGTGCTCCGCTGTGGTGACCCCTAACTGGGAAAAGCCGAAAGAAGAAGAAGATTCACACATATATATTCCAGCTTCAAGCACAGTGCCTATATAAAACAGTTTAAGTAGGTGTTATGCATGGGTATCTGCAATGTGAAGTATATAACACAGTAATGCTAGCACAGAGGAACAAGGCAAGAAAAAATACTAAAGCAGTGAACCTGGTAGCTCACTCATAACTTTATAGTTACATGTGCTGCTACTACTAAAAGGAGACTGAATGAGCCATGACAAATCATAAATAACAGAAAATGCAGCCACTTAAATAATGATATATCTTATAGTTAAAATTACTAATGAAATTGACCACTTTAAATTAGTTTCATCAATGGGTATCTGCAATAATAAATTTGATATTGTTTTAATTAATCAGAGAGTAAATTTTAATACTAAAAATAGTTTACCATCAACATTTTATAGGCAAAATAATTTTTGATCAAAAGAATGAACTAAAACTCTGAAAACAAAAACAACATTTTGCCTAAATGCCTGACATCAGAAACACAACAAACAACATTCAACACGCCAGACTTCTGGTTTTGAAAGTCTGTATGTCCTTTTATGTTACACCTCCTACAAATTATATATACCAACACAGAGATCGCACTACAGTCAGGAAAAGGATAAATTCCCCAATCTTCACTGTACCTCAATCTCCATTTACAATGTCTAACTCATAATAATGAATCAAGTGTTGCTTTCATTATTATGCTTTTGTATTATTCCAATTCGGCATTATGAATCTTTGAACACATACTTTTGGCCACACGCTTTTCATAAACAAGTCTTCAAAAGTTTGATGGCATGCTATTAAAAACCAATAATAAAAAATATATTAAATATCTAGGAATAACTATCTATTCAGACATCAATCAAATTATTCATTTAAATTTTACAGAGCTATCCAATGAAATAGCATTCCTAATTCAACAATAGAATATGTATTTTTTTTACATTTGAAAAAAGATTGTTGTTTTACGTAAAGTACTTTATGATGTATTACAATCAATAGTTTAAATCCTAGGTAAAATATTAATAAAGACATTTAAAAATGTTAATCTCATGTTTATAGTACTCACAAAAACTTATAATTGCTTTTAAAAATCATATAAGGACATGGAAACATGGAGGGATAAAATTTAGAGCCCTACTCCTTACACACGATTTTGAATATGTTTATGTTGTGGTTATACCCTTATTATTCAAGGCAATGGAAACATTTTCATGAACAAATAATATTAATTTTAAATACTTGTATTAATCCAAATAAAAATGAAATTATAAATATGTTTATATAGTTATTTGAAAACTATATTCAGGGAAATATAGTGGTAAAATTAAATTCAAAGTACATGATGACTACATTGAATATTTATAGAAATCATTTGTTTGGTATACCATTGTTTAAAAAATGGAAATGTATTATATTCCCAATAGCTTGCACACCAGGGTTTATAGAATGTCAAAACATTATTAACATGACGTTTCTTAAAAATAAAAATGTAACGTTTTGGTATGATTGTATAGAATATGGTTTTAGCAGCTGAACAAATGATGTAGATGATATATGTAGATTAACATTATTTGGTATTCATGAAAAATGTAAAGGTCAATTGTGTCATGCAAATAATAATGAAGAACATAATGTTGCTAAAATTTTGGATATTTAACATCTATTATTCAAGGAAATTTACATTTAAAGGAGGACTCTGTAAGTTTTACAAAATCATAATTAATAGTAGAGATAATCTTAATAAAAATGGAAGCTCGTTGAATCAATAGAAATAAAAGACTCAATAGATGAAAGAAATAAAACTCTGATATTAAAATCTGTTGGCATATCAACCTCAAGCCTATATTGGAAAGTTTTTGCATGGAAATATAGCCAAAGAAGTTTGTTATACCTTTTAAGGTATCAAAGTTTGGCAAATTAGAAAACTCTAAATGTTGGAGCTGTTGGTAAATGATTAAAGATGCCTGGATACATATATTTAGGGACTGTGAAAAAGTTGATAAAGACTGGAAAGATGTAAATATTTTTTCAAAGCAATATGGACTAAGTCTGATTATACAAGGACTACAATGTTAGCAAATGCCTCAATTCTAGCTATTATAAATAGCAATCAACATGGTATGCTTTATAATATTCTAGTAGCTGATAGAAAAGAGATCACTAAATAATGGAAATCAGATTTAATTCCTTTATTTAAAGACTTTGTTTTAAATTCAGCCACTATTTTATGTAATGATGAAAAAGAAGTTCAATGTTTAAGAGCAAAAATGGTATGTAAGACCTTGTTAGGATAAATTGGAGATGTTAATAGATAAATGTAATGAAAACCAAATACGGCATTTTATTCTAAATTTACTGATACATGTGCTGTTGCCAAATATGGAAATTTAAGTCTTCCTCTTGTTTTATATGTATATATTGTAAATGTGTTAAAATTAACAAAAAATTCTTTGGAGAAAAAAAGACAAAGGTTTACCACAGCCATCTGTTATTACTGGAATTCATCTTTCTTGCCAAGGATGATTTGTAGAATACTACATCAGCTGATTTCATGTGTATTGTTTTGATCACCAAAATGCAAATAATAAAAATTGCTCAGGTAGCTTTTTTCAAGCAATCTTAAGTATACAAAACAAAATGAATGAGCAAAACAATAGATCTGACAAAGATTTCTCAGTAACAATTGTAGATCAGAATGTGTATTGTACCTTTAAAAGCCATTCCAGTCTATGGGGACATGCATATAAGTACTGAGGATGTGTAAGCAAAAGTGCCATTTTGAGTGAGCAGCTGGAGTAAAAGCATGTATGTGTGTAGCAGTCAGTCAGTTAGTTTGCTTAGATTTTGTGTTCCAGTCATCCATCATGATGTGTTTGTGTGTAAATAACAACTTGAATGAACACCCAAGCCTCATTATCTTATTTGAATACACAAGACAAGTGACATGCTGCCAGAATGGGATCCAAAGTGAAACTTCTTCAAAACCATCAGGCATGCAGTTACAATTGAAGGCATATACCGGAGTGAATCATCCAAGCTCAAACAACTTGCAAACAGGTCAGAAAGATAATTTCAAATACTAAAACTCATTTAAATGATTTTTTACTCAGTGAATATAAAATGAAGCATTCAAACCATTCAAAACAAATTTCTAATTAAATAAAATGTTTGAAACTGGGACATATTGATAAAAGTACTCACAATCCTTACGAAAAAGCTTAAAATAACTTCTGAATCACATAAAATGTATAAAAAAAGAAAAATGACCATATTTTTCACTATATGCTTCTTTTTTGTATTAACTAAAGTTATTTAAAGTACCCAAAGTGTGGAAAGGGTTGGCAAGTGTGTGCAGTATTACAGTACAGTTATTTTACAGAATACAGTTATTTCAAAGAGATTATTGTGTAGTTGTACAGCTGAATATTTTTTCAAGTTCCTGGTGTATGTTTGAACAAAATTACAAGGGGCAAGTCTATACTACAATTTGTTGACATGGCAGAAGGATTTTGCAAACCTGCTCCACTTGTGTTTCATAATAATGTTGCAGAAAATTGGAGAGTGTTTGAGCAAGACTACAATATTTTCATACAGGCTGCTTTTTTTGATAAAAACGCATGTACAAAAGCATTTATTCTGCTTAAGCTAGCTGGTTCAGAAACCATTAAAAGGGAGAGTTAATTTGTCTGTGCACCTCCTGTGTTTACAGGGGAGGGGGAAGACTGCCATATTATGGTACCAGCTGAAATGCAGGAAGACACTGAGTGCTTAAAATGTAAACATAGAGATATGTGCAACCACCAAACAAATATTACAATGGAAAGACACATATTTTATACAAGACAGCAAAAGCCTGGTGAAACTTTTGCAGCATATATAACGGATTTAAGCAATAAGGCAAAAATGTGCAGATTTGCTAATCTGAGAGATGAGTTGATAAAAAACAGGCTTGTGTGTGGTATTAAAGAGGATTCAGTGAGAAATATTTTGCTTTGAGACAGTGATTTAATGTTAAACAAAGCCACAGAGATTTGTCAGATATATGAGCACACAGAAAAGCACACAAATATGTTTACAAATGAGAAAAGCATACTCGCAGTGCCTTCCAGTGCTAATGTTGAGAGTATGAAGCACAAGGTGAAAAGATACAGGCCAAAGGGTGTCATCGCTTCATCAAAACCTACAGTAGCTACAGTAAAACCCAGGGCACAATCAGTAAAGCAAAGGGGTGATTCAGCAAAACATGTGAAAAGCCTCATAGTCAACTGTTATAATTGTGGAGGTAGCCATGAGCCCAAGCGAGAGAAATGCTTAGCTTTTGGTCAGCAGTTCCATACATGTAAAAAGTGGAATCATTTCAAACTGCTCTGTAAGTCTAAAACAGTGCCATATATGTAAAAAGTGGAATCACTTGAAAAGGCTCTGTAAGTCTAAAACAGCACATTCTTTAATTAAAAAAGCATACAAAGAGGTAAGTTTATCAGTTAGAAAGCTCCGACCCTACTTTTTATGTTGATGGTGAATCTGTGCTTGGTGAAACAGTCAATGCAGTAGATTTGTGGACAAAGAGTCAAGTATTTTGTACTGTTCTGATTAATGGGAGATCTGTAGAACTCAAAGTTGATACAGGTTCAAAGTGCAATGTTATGTCAGCAGATGTGTTTGCTAGAGTAAAAGATGGTGAGAAACTTGCTCTGGCAGAGTGTGCAAAGCTTGTTGCTTATGGTGGTGAAGAAATTCAAGCTGAAGGCTCAGTAGTACTTTTATGTTATTCTGCTGGGAACGGCTATGACTTGCAATTTTACTTAGTCAAGAGACACATGCATTCATTATTAGGCCTCAAAGATTGTTTGAAAAATGGGACAGCTTTCATTTAATAAAAAAGTCCACCATATAAGCACAATGAAAATTTCACACAAACTATTTTTTCTGACTATGCTGATATTTTAAAGACAAGTTAGCAAACTCCCAGTTGTATAATCCATGAAGTTAGACCACGAGGTAAGTCCAGTCATTAGACCAGCACAGAACGTTCCAGTAACCTTGCAAGGCAGAGTCAAAGCTGAGCTACACAGAGTGGTGCGGCTAGGAGTAATTTGTCCAGTAGAAGAGCCAACTGAATGGGTATCCTGCATGGTGGTAGCTCATAAGAAAAGCTCAGATGACATTAGACTATGTATTGATTCAAGAGATTTGAACAAAGCACTAAAATAACCTGATCATCTAATGCGTACAATTGAAGAAGTTGCTGCCCTTATGCCAAATGCTACTGTTCTTTTTTCTGTCTTGGATACAAAAAGTTCATTTTGGCCAATTTTGCTTGACTGAAAATCTTCACTGTTAACTACTTTCAGTACACCATTTGGAAGATACAGATTTGTGAGAATGCCATTTGGAATAAGTTCTGCCAGTGAAGTCTTCCAATGTGCGATGGAACAAATTGTTTCTGGCTATCCCTGAGTTATAATAGTAGATGATATTCTTATAGGAGGCAGTGGTAAAGTTGAACATAATAGAAACTTCAGGAAAGTTGTGGAATGTGCTCATGAAGTGAATCTTAAACTAAATCCTCATAAATGTAAATTCAGCCTAAAAGAAGTTACTTATGTGGGTCATTTGTTTACCATTTCAGGCTTACAGCCAGATCCTTCCAAGCAAACTGCAGTTCTTGAGATGCCAGCTCCAGACAATGTCACCTCATTACAACATTTCCTTGGCATGGTCAACTATTTGGACAAGTCCATTCCTGATCTGAGTGAACTTTCAGCACCATTAAGAGAGATGACATGCAAATATGTAACCTGGTTCTGGTTAGAACAACACCAAAGAGCATTTGATGTCCTGAAACAAAAAATTGCCAGTCCACCCACTTTAAGATATTATGATGGTCACAAACTAGTAACTCTTTCCTGTGATGCTTCAAAGTTTGGTCTTGGTGCAGTCATTCTTCAAGAGGGCAGACCAGTAGCCTATAAATCAAGAACCTTAACTCAAACTGAGATGCAGTATGCTCAAATAGAAAAAGAGCTTTTGGCAATTGTGTTTGCATGTTTGAAGTTCCATGATTATATTTATGACCGACATTTTCAAAATCAAGACTGACCACCAACCTTTGGTCACTATTATGAAAAAGCCAATGCACACAGCTGCTGTGGGACTGCAACACATGATGTTAAATTTACAAAAGTATAATTTCCACTTTGTTTTCACAAAAGGCATTTTCTTTATATTGTTGATAGTTTATCCAGATCACCCAGACAAACCACTGAATAACATGAAAATGAGAAACCTGATTTTGAAATCATGGAAGTGAAAAATATTTCTTCCACACATCTTGATGAGCTTAGAAATCACACAACTTCAGAACCAATTCTCCATAAGCTCAACCACTTTATCAGTCGAGGATGGCCGTTAAAGCAATCTTGTTTACCACCAGATGTGCAGCAGTATTTTCCTTATAGAGACAAGATTTTGATGTAAGTTGGTATCATCATGAAAGGTCCAAAAGTGATTTTCCAAAATCCTTGTAACAAGAGCTTATTAAAATCTTGCATCATGGCCACCCAGAAACTGAATCTACCAAAGAAGGGTGAGAGTACTAGTACTTTGGCCTTCTATGTCAAAAGATATTGAGAAGTAAATCTCAGCTTGTTCTGTTTGTAATAGTACTAAACCACATCAACAAATTTCTGAACTATGTTGGTCAACAGTAGCTACAGATATCTTCAAATGGAATGGTCAGCATTACTTGGTGTTAGTAGACTTTTATTCAGATTGGTTCGAGATTAACCTACTTCCTAATGTAACTTCTAGTACTGTCATTCTGAAATTGAAGAGGCATTTTTTGTCCATGGTAGTCTGCACAAAGTCATTGTTGACAATAGTGTACAGTTTACAAGTCATCAGTTCAAAAGATTTGCTAAAACATGGGACTTTGTTCATGTTGCTAGTAGTCCTGAATATCCATTATCTAATGGCCTGGCGGCTGAACATGTAGTTCAAAGCGCGAAACAGCTGTTGGAGAAATCCAAATAAGACAATACTGATGGTTTTTTTAATATAGTTAATCTCAGAAACATTCCTTGTGGCAATTTCCTTGGTTCACCTACACAGAGACTTATGTCAAGATAAACCAGAACCACACCAATCAATAAGAATTTGTTGATTCTGAGTGCTAAAAACAAGAAAGCAGTAAAAGCTCAACTCCCAAATAAGCATTTGTCACAAACATCTTACTATGACAAAACCAGAAAACCTCTAACTCCATTAAAAGAAGAAGAGATAGTGAGGATTCAAGCAGCAAAAGGATTTGACTGAACAGGACTCATAAAATATTTGTGTGAGGAACTGAGATTGTACGTCATTGAGTCACAAGGATAGAATTCAGGTGGAATCAGAAATATTTACTACTGGTGTCCAAGCCACTGTTACAACATCTTGCCTGTAATGCAGACTGAAATTCTCAGAGTGATTTGTCCAATGTTCCTGTTCCAGAGAGCATTTCATCATCTGTTCCTGTTCCTGAAAGTATCCCTGAAAATCCTGAAGCAGAACAATCCCCAGTGACTGTCCCTGTTGCAAAACCCAGTTCTGATTATTACATTACAAGGTCAGATTGTATCTCAAGATGTAGTTCCAGATACATAGCAACCTGGGCATGATTGTTATTGTTTGCATATGTCTGCATAATTTGCATGCTCCAATTGTCATTTTCATTTGCATGACAGAACAGTCAAAAAGGGAGGATGTAGATCAGGGTGTGTTGTGCCTTTAAGAGCCATTCCAGTCTATGGGCACATGCATATTAGTAGTGAGCACATGCAAGCAAGAGTGCCATTTTGAGTGAGCAGCCTGAGTGAAAGTCTGTATGTGTATAGCAGTCAGTTAGTTAATTCGTTTAGGTTTTATGTTCCAGTTATTCATCCTGATGTGTTTTTGTGTAATAAACAACTTAAACAAAAACCCAAGACTCATCGTCTTATGTGAATACACAAGACGAGCGACAACAATCACATTATTTCTGGCTGTAAAATAACAGCTCACTGAAATCCCTGCTAAGATTATTTGGAACCTACTGTTGTATTATTGATTTATGATACTAATTCACTGTTTTCCTGTTCACTTCGTATATTACAGAATAGATAATGTAACCTACATTGCATAACACTGCCGAATCATAAATATAAGACAACATGCAAAGATTAAATTGATTAATTTTTTTAATTTTATATAAATATATATATATACACACACACACACACACACACACACACATATATATATATATATATATATATATATATATATATATATATATATATACAATGACTTGTCTAGATAACAAGGCAACTTGCTGTTTCATTATTAGTTTTGACAGTAATTAGGTATAATCAAAAAACAAAAAATAGGACTAACAAGAAGGACAAATTAAACAAGGGGAAGCATAGTCAGTTGAGAACATATTACACAGATTAAAAGAAGTAAATGCCTACAGTAACCAAATGTAGTCTATAATAATGAACAATAGTCAAATGCCACAGAACATGAACACTAGCAACTAACTCCCTTTCATAGGTTCATAAGTTCATAGGTTTATACTAGGCTAATGACCACCAGGGTCTTTACAAGCCTAGAAATGCAACCCAACCCAATCCAACCTAGCCCAGTTTTGTCCCTGAGTTCCTTGGATGCCTATAGAGATGGATATGGTAGTAAAAGAGGTAGCTAACAGTTATGTGGGGGTTATGTCATCTGGATATTCATTTACTTACTGTCAGCTTCTGTCCATCAGAGACTGGAGGGCAAGACTATAGTGAATTTGTGATTTCCCATTTAGTGATCAAGATTTCTTTTAAATAGAAGTAAAAAAAACAAGTACCAAACCAACACGGCTAGGCAAAAACTCTATTTATTGAACCTAAAAGAAAGTGATAAAAGTTTTACCGCTTTCTTTTATGTTCAATAAATAAAGTTTTTGCCTAGCCGTATTGGTTTGGTACCTGTTTTTTACTTCAGGTTTACACAGTTTTCTTGTATCGCACCTTTCATCTGTTCCTGTGTATTTTTACTTTTTGTAGTTTCTTTTAAATAGGTTCGGGTGAACTCTGCTTCACAAAGATGGAAAGCTCATTCCATAACACGGCGATCCTTTGAGACACATATCAGTTTCTCAAGCATACTTTATTTATGTCACAGGCAAACTTCAGGTCCTGGGATCTAGTGTTTTTTGTACTATTTGCTTTGCAGATGTGTAAGAAATCCATTAGAGCTGAATCTGAGGATACTTTATATGCTAGGCATAGACTGTCTCTCAGAAACCTTTAGAAGACTGAGTACAGAGATAGGGCTTTAAGGCAAACTGTGTAGGACAGGGTATTCAGAATCTAGATTCTCCTGGTGAGGAACCTTTGAGGGCATTCCATCTTTGCAAGTGTCTGGTTAGATACATGCCAAAGGGAGCATTGTACTCAATGAGGGGTCTGATAAGGACTTAGTAAAGTAGTACTGTAACTTCCTCGGACCTGGATGCCATACCCTTGCTTATAAGTTGTGTGACAAAGAATGATTCTCTTACTGTCTTGAGTATGTGTTGGTTGAAGGCCAGATTACTATCTACGTATGTTCCCAGATCCCTAACTATCAGGTTAACTCTTAATACAATTTTATCAATGGAGTAAATAGCATGGATGAACGATTTCCCAAAGGACAATGCATTTCTTCACATTGAGTTTTAATCTGTGGCTTTGGCACAAGTCATGTGTTTATAATAGATTGTAGGATGTTGCATTCATGACAGCAATCTATGAAAGCTCCCAATTTACAGTAATTTGTGACTCTGGTGAGCCACTTTAATCTAAACACGTTATACATCATTTGGGTCACAAGTTTCATTTTATGATAGTTGACCATGTAGTTGTAGATGATAAGAAGCCTTGGGGGTTGTTGAAACTAAAAGAATTAAAGTGGCAACTTCAGTTGCAAGCAGATTCATGGCCAGGTATAAATGAATGTACTTCTATTACAGCAGTATTGAAGTTAAAAGCCTTAGAGAGAAAAAAGTTACAAGGCTGAAAATACAAATATATGAATTTAGTATATAATAATCTAGTATTAAAGTTTTTTGAGAACGATTACATGAACAATGTATAGTACATGTTTGTATATAATATAAAACATATATAATATTCTTAAATAGTTGTATGTGATATATGTTTTAATAAGAGTGATGGTAGAGATGGCATTTTATATAGTTTTATAAGTGGTTGTAAATTCTTTAACATATGAAGGAAGATATTGCTTTAATAAAATGTTTTAATCAATGAGATGATTTTATGGGGTATTTAAGGAAGTGATGTGATTAATACAATGTCTGAGGAAGTTTAATATTTGAGTAAAGAAACACGCTAACCATTTTTGGCTTGTACAAGTTTGTTTTTTTTGTGTATAGCATTCGGCTGCTGGGTTTCCGGTCTACAGCTGTCTTCATGTTTATCATTATTTTAAATAGAGGTCAACTATCTATACAATTGTGTTTGCCATCACATATGCTTTAAGATGAAATCTTCTGACATCTTGTATGTAGCATGATTTTGAAATTATTAATGCAAATATGAGCAATGTCTGATGCCTAGAGGCGTCGGTAGGAGGTAACTGCAGAAATGCCTGGAGGCGGGCTCAGCTGTAATGAGTTAAGCATTAAAAGGATGTCAGAGCACATGAAACAATTGCTACATTGTCTCAGGATGCCCATATCTACCAAGATGACCACAGAAACTTTAGGAAATTTCAAATCCATGTTGTCAGACTCTGTGTTAGGCTTGAGCTATTACTATTTAAGGGCTTGATTTGAAAGGGGTCACCTGAGATGTGTCTGGGGTTAAGGCTAGATGTTAGATAGTGCTATGATTTGATATTAGTGCTGTTTGATGTGCCATCTACCTGCCCTATGCTGAGGTCCATGCAAAGCCTTTCTGTGTTACAGGTTAAAGTCCTAAGTACCAGCTTTATAATTTTGTTACTCTACAGGGTACTGTTAACCATCACTTCACAGTGAACAGCTCTATAAAAAAGCACCTAATTTATAGCAGACAGACTAAAGCTGAAAACTAACTTCAGTGCCCTCTGGCCAATAAATGACTGTACTTTGAACTCCCTGGAATGCTTCCCAACTCAGAGACAGCAGGTAAGCAACTTCTGTCACAAGATGGATGAGCCTGGAATTTCTTAATATAAAAGCACAGCAAAGATACCGCTCAAGATCAAATTAATAACAGGCAACTAAATTCATAATATGCTCTCTGACTGATGAAACAATCTAACTTTAAGCCTTCCTGTGTGTTTCCCAACGTGGACTGACCAGGCTGCTTTGGTTAGCAAAAACTGAAAAGGTACCAACTAGCTTCAACAAGTAATTGTCACTTAAAGCTCCCTTGTCTGTTTTTTAATACGGATAGACCAGGCTACCTTTCTACTCCCATTAGAATTGCAGTCCCAGTCTTTTTAATTTAAAAACACAATTTAGTTAACAAAAAGTGAAAGGTATCAGAAACAAATCAAGCAATTAGCTACACGTAATTCTCTCTTTAAGCCTCACTGTGCGTTTTCCAACTCGGACAGACCAGGCTCCCTTTCTATTTCCACTAGAATTGCAGTCTCATTCTTTTTAATTTAAAAACATACTTTAGTTAACCAAAACTGAAAGGTACCAGAAACAAATCAAACAACTAGCTACAACAAGTAATTCTCATTTAAGACTACCAGTGTGTATCCCAACTCGGACAGACCTGACTAAATTTCTTTTGCCAAAGAGAATTGCAGGGAGGAGCTTCCAGGGCCAGATATTCAGTATGGGCAGGCAGCTCGAGAGCCTCCAAGTATAAAACAGCAGTAGAAGGAGGGTGAGGAATGAAATTCTAGAGAAAGATAGTAAAAATGCAATAAAATGAGGGCCCAGTCAGAATACACAGTTCCAGCACAGAAATCAAAAAGCAATGCAGACTATAAAAATGCCTTATATTAATAGATTTAACTTCAGATAAAGAGTAAATACAAACACAAAACTGGAAAGATAAGTTTAATATTCTAAATGAGGTTTAAATGCTCTTTCCTAGACGCAAAATGTAGTTCAGATGCTTTGTTTTCAAGGTTCCAAGCTTCCAGCAGTCCCAAGACTAAGATGGTTGACTGCTTGTGTAATGTAAAATACCAGGAAGTATTTGATTACAAGCTTCTCTTACAATTTACACAACTGGCCAAAGATAGCTTTTCATTTTAAGTTTGAACAGTGACTACACGAAGAATTAGATGAAATTTCAGCAACATTTTAATAACAATACTCGAGAAAAAAACTGCAAGGAATTTTGAAATGGAGTAGCAGTATATCATTGCATAATTTTGATCTTCTGAATCTGTTTGTGATGATCCAGTGACAAAATAAAAATAATAATTATTAAGAGAATATTTACCTATTATTCTTTACAGAGGGCTAAAAATGAAGCCACATATTTTGATGATGAAAACATGCTTTATTCAACAACAAATTTGTTTGGAGCTGGGACAGAAACAACATCTACAACACTCCGATGGGGATTTCTTTTGATGGCAAAATACCCTGAGATACAAAGTAAGAATATTCTTCAGACATTTACTGTTTTATTGCATGAATTTAAGTGAAGTTCAAAACAAGACAAAGACTCACAAATAGTAAACGCTCTGCACTCCCCTCACAGTCCAAATGTTAAAACAGAAAAATCAAGTATCAGAGTGAAACACAGCTGGTAAGTTTTAAAAAAACATCCAAAGGCAGCAATTCCATCCAGTGCAAGTCTTTTATTGAAACAAACAGATAAATCCGGAAAGCGCTTTCAGCCCTGTTGGGTGAAAGCACTTACCAGATTTATCTGTTTGTTTCAATAAAAGACTTGCACTGGATAGAATTGCTGTCTTTGGATGTGTTTTAAAACTTACCAGCTGTGTTTCGCTCTGATACCTGATTTTTGCAGTTTTACTAAGTGAATTTAAGTGCTGAAACTACAGGAAACTGATTATTTATTAAAGTATTTGTTAAGAATAAAAACAATACTACTATCACTACAAGCATAAACATAAATGCAATCACACAAAGTAGGTGGTTATCATTATAAAGAAAAATATATAAATTACATTATGCATTAAGCGCCTCAGCAGATTTTTCATATATACATTCACAGAGATAAATTATTGCCTTTTATTGTCATTTCAGCTCATATTTATTTAACACACTTACAAAAAGGTATCTTTCTACAATGATGCGTATATGTTTCAATGTTTCATCCTTCACAGAAACAAACCTGAATAATGAAGACTTTTTGTCAAAAATCCTTCTTTTTTATTTATTTTGATGCATTTTATAAGCAAATTCACAACAGGTTTAACTGGGATATTATGAATTTCAACAATGATCCACAAACCAATGGATTTTTTGGAGATGAATTTGTATCATAGAATGAGATTTTTGGAATACAGTTTTCCATAATGTTTGCCAACTATTATGTGCATTGAGAAATTTCTGCTGTAATTTGTAAGCTTTAAGACATATGGTTTAGAGAAGAAATGTGTAGCAAAATAAGCATATAGGTATGTATTTATAGTATTTTAATAGCATATACAAAAACATTAATAGGTTTAGTATTTCTTCATTGGTCACATTGAGATGTATAGTACAGCCAATCGCCTATTCATGTCAAACTGAATTATGCTAAAAGATTCTTTTGCAAAGTTCTATTCAGAGCTTGAGAACAAAAGTAAATGACCAAGAAAAATATTTAATATGTATGTATGTGGGGAAAACAGACAACTGAAAGAGAGGATTAATGATCATTTATATGACATTAAGAAAGGCAACTTACAGAATGCTTCAGAGAGTATTGTGCATTATTTTAAATTTATGGATACACAGAAAATATTCAATAACAACAGAGGAGGTGGTATTAATGCTACTGGAGTGTGGAAATGAAGTGGATTATAAAATTAAATGCTACAGAAAAGCCAGGTTTGAATGGCAGTTTTAAAGTATTTCATTGGCTCTAAATAAAAAAGAGTCTAATGATAGGATTCATTCTCTCATGTGATTTGATGTATCTAGTATAATTTAATAACATGGTTTTAGAGATTTGTCACTGTTTTTGCACTTCAATAAGCATGGAAAGCATGAAAGTGTTGGTGTATTTTTAATTAAAAAAGCTTTGCTTATGTTCCATTCTTTGGGAATTTGTTTTGCAGATAATTTTATTTTCTTCTGAATGGTTTATTCCTTGAGTGCTATGATTTTGTTTTTATTATTTTCATTTCCCCAGTTTCCCTTCCTTTTTAATTAAAACCACTCTTGACTGTGACATTGTTTTCTGAATTCACATACTGGCTATCATAAAGTTGAACAAATTTAACAATTTAGGAAGTAAATGATCCCTGAAGGTCCAACACACTTACACGGGTAAATCATTCGGCCCTGAGAAATCTGCTTTAGGAAAATATTTTAGTAGGGGTTCTACAAAGGTTTTACATTCAAAAGGAGAGTCTGTTCTAGGTATCTTTTCTTTCCCATGTGAATAGTTTATCTGGTTCATCCTCTGCCTTCTGATTATATATTTTATAAAAGTATTTGTGGTGGTGCTGCGGTAGCGTTGTCCCCTCACAGCAAGACGTTGTCCCATTAGATTCTCAGCTAGAGCGTCTTCTGTGTGGAGGCATACGTGAATGGGGCGTGCCTTCATTGGAGGTTGTGCATCAGGGCTGGTAACCCAGTACGTAAAAATCCACTACCAATAATTAGCGGACCAGAGTTCTGCTGTGGCGACCCCTAACCGGGAAAAGCCAAAAAAAAGAAACAAACAAACATTTATTTACAGGTACAAACAATTATTTTCCAGTGAAGATAGACTGTATGTTTTCCTTTACTTGGTAGCTAAACATGTGGCAGTTTTCCTTTTCATTTCCTAATTTGTTTGTAGTTTCTTATTTTGTCTATCCATAAGTGAAGATTACTTGTAAATTCCTGATATTTTACTGATTTTACCATAATTCCTGTTTTTCAATTCATAAATTCATCCAGTTCATTTTATATTTATTTTAGGCTACCTTAAGAAGGACAAATGATTATGCTCACAAATGTGCACACACACACACACACACACACACACACACACACACACACATACCTATCTATGGCTATCTATGTGGCACCAAACAAAAGTAATCAAAAATATGGATTTATTTTGGTGGGTAGCACCACAAAACAGCAAACTATAATTTCACTTTAAGGTAATTCTTCAGTGCAATAACATTCAGAAATGACTGACACACTATGCAATCCAAACTGAAAGTTAATTTGGCAATTCATTGATATGTAAACCACACATTTATATCAAACAGCACCATCTGGTGACCGACTTGTAATATAAAAGCATGAAAAAGAAGCATTGAAAACATACCCATTTGGAACCAGAAAATGCTACTGAGTTAAATAGAATCATATCTAAATGTTAAGTGCCCTAATAATAACTGAAGTATACCTCTCAACTACTATGATGTAGGTATAGCACTATGATTTTCACTCTCAAATTTAGAGTTGGTCCTCCTGGATTTAGTGTATTTCAAATAAATTCAGACCTGTTTATGCAGATATGTCTTATTAAGTAAACAAACTAACCCTATAGAAAGAATCCCTACCACTAACTATATAGGGTTTACTATAAAAAAAAAAAAATCATTGTGAAAAATAATAGAGTACTCCTCTTTCTGGCCTTCTCCCATAATTTTATAATGAGCACTGCTATGATTTTTAATGATCAAAGGTAGAGTAGTGTGAACAGAAGCATGTTATTACAGAAAGCAGAAGTACCTTATTCAGTTACATCTGTAGTAAATAACAAGTCCATGGCATATAACCACATCTGGTAGTCAACTGGTAACACAGCAACATGAGATTCAAATGCAAATTAAACATTCACATTGACATTTTAATAAATAAAACACATTCTGAACCTAATGTTGGAACATGAAATTCAGGGAAGCAGAATGAACTATTTCATTTAACATAGACATAGATATAATCACCCAGACTGACAAACCACTTCTGTTGTCATTTTGTTAGCACAGAATTGTACTAACCATGTTATAAGCTTCAGCTAGAGTAATCAGCATATTTATAGCATATAGTACAATGTGGTATCCATCTAATAAAACAGCAGTATGGAATAAAAATGTAACTAATATTTACATCTGGATCCATAAAATGTGAAGTAGATACAGCAGTTGGAATCTGAACATGGTGTGTAACATAAGAAATAAATTAAGTTGCTACAACAACAGCAAATACTTTCTCATGTTAAGCTGCTACAGCAAAAGCAAAAGCAAATATGTTTTCATCAATGGCAGTAATAAATTTCAAAATTCATGGCAAAGTACCATATCAAGGAGCAAGTGGTAGCACTCACATTCCATTAGCACCGTGTAGTGACCAACTGATAAAACAGCCGCAGGGAATTCAAGTATAAGCAAAATATTGAAATGTGAGAATTAGGATACTGACTGAAGTGAAACAGAAAGAATATATACCCAAAATGGATAAGGAACACAATATAGAAATACTGCATAGTAGCAATAGCAGAAACTGTGTAGACTGTTCAGTTTACAGACTACTCACCTGGAACCAGTATGTCACAGCCTTAATACCTGCTTCAAGAGAAATGCTTGTGTAAAGGCTCTGTAAATCCAAGGTGCAAAGCAAAGACAGAATTGTTAACATTTATATTCTCCATCAGAATAATACATTTAGTACTGCCTTAATTCCATCCTTTATTTGTGATAATAGTATCTTAAGATGGAACACTTAAAATTGAGACAGAGGAAGCTCTACCAGACAAAACTGGATGTATAGGTATAGGATTTAAACCTTTATGCACTTTAGGTAATAGACAGAACCTCTGACATGTAGGTCATCTTCTATTAAAAGCTATTTTACTTGCTTATAAATTGCCCCTGATTGAGACATGGAGCTCAGAAAAGCATCAATCTTACACTTAAATTATATGGTTGGGTCAAAATCTAATAGGCAAAATCTCATGTTATCAAGCTGTCTGTATGCTTCAATATGGTAATCCCTGCTTGTCCAAACCACCACAGCTCCTTTTTACTATGCCATGTGTTATATATATGAATTTGTTTTACTTTGACAGTGAGTGTTATTTACAGCTGAAACACACAACAATAGGAGAAATATTTGCTTCAACATATACTGGGGTTATTTATAAGCATTATTGAATCTTATTTAATTTATGACAGTGAACATAATATGCTTTTACCAAAGGTTAACAAGCGGTGAAGGTTCTTCAATGGCTGCTGAATGCTTTGTACTAGAAGAATGGCCGAACATCTTTCTTTTATTGACTATCTTAACAAGAAATATATTGAAATTAGATTTACAGCTAAGCAAATTATGTTTACTACTGACTTTTCAGAAGTACCTGAATAAAAATAATCAATGGTTCAGTACACACCTCACTATATAGGAAACCTTTTTCAAGGAATTCATTACTAACAGACACTGGCATTTGTGTAGTGATTCAGACATGGTTTAAAATAGCAGAGAGCACACTGTAGGGCTATAATGCCTTCCACAGATATAGGACAGCTACTGAGCAGGAAAGGAAAACAAATGGCGATGTCTCAATCTTCATCCAGAAGAGACTTACATCAAGGCTGGTAGCAATGTACTAGAGCTTCTTCATGTCTAAATAACCATCCATATCTTAGCTAGCTACAGAATTCCCTCTATGACAAAAGAAAGCCGCAATGCCTATTTACAGGAACTAGAATCATCAGTATTAAACCCAATACCATTTTTCAAGTTGATCTAAACTATCCAACTGTAGACTGGAAAACCTACTTCACCACCAGTCCACAAGCACATAGATTCCTGGACTTTGTCAATACAAATGCCCTAGAGCAGTTAGTTAGAATACCTACTAGGAGGAATAACATCTTGAGTCTTGTCATTACTCATATGGGAGCATCTTGCACCATGCCTTATGTGCATCTTTATCACTCATTAAGTTTGACCATAAGGCAGTCGCTGTCAAAATAAAACTGAAATCAGAGATCTCCTCCATTCAAGGCATGTTTAGAAATTTCTTTAAGACAAACTACCTACTCCTAAGTGATACATTGGCAAGCTTCATATACTACAAAACCCAGTTAATTCCATCAAATATTTAGAAATGTACATAGATGCAGCTGCACCCCCATAGGAACAACAAGTGCAGGGCAAACCCCAAAACCCACATGGTGGAACCATAATTTCAACAAACTTTATAATAAAAGGAAAATGATTTTGACCAAAAGTAAGAAGAGTAACTCCCATACCTCCCAACCATACCGAATTACTCAGTTTTTATCGAGTTTTGGGGTCCAAATAATGAGGTGCCACGATTCCCGAGTGGCACTCCTTAATTTCCAAATCTCCTGGCATTTTTATTTTAAAATTTCTTTCCCGGCATTTTGAGCTGATGTCATCACTTGTGCGATGATGTCAGCTCTGTGAAACAGCTTGCCAGTCTGTTAGAATTAAGCTAGCTCAATGCCTGCCTGTCAGGATTGAGCTAGCTCAATGACGTGCATGCATTTCCGGCAAGCCGCGAGGCTGTTTTCTTTTTCCGAATTATATTGCTGTTTATGAAGGGAATGCTGCCTGAACAAACCGTTCATTCATTATGTCTGCTGCTGTGAAGGGAATGCTGCCTGAACAAACTTACTAGAGGTATTTGGGTTTGTTCATTATGTCTGCTGCTTGTTATTTCTGGTGCCCTGGTGGGTTCATTCATTCGTTATTTCTGGTGTGTGTGTGTGTGTGTGTGTGTGTGTGTGTGTGTGTGTGTGTGTGTGTGTGTGTGTGTATGTATGTATGCTGTCTCCCAGCTGTCATCCTTGCATTTCAGACAGTACACTGATTTTGCCTCAGAAATTTACTTTCTGAAAGTTGTGATCTGTCAAAGAATAGGATTGATTATACCAGTAATTAATACCAGGCATTATGATTCCATAATTCTAATTCTTCAGAAGATGTCACTCTATGCTAGTCCTGTTATTCCAGCAACTTTCTAAATGAATAGCAGCAGTATTTACAAGTGCATGATATATACTGGTTTTGTGAGTTCATATTAAAAACACGAACGTTTACTTACCTGAACACCTAAATGCCGACACATATTCCACGAACCACAAATACACCAAACGCCCTAAACCGTGAAATTCAAAAACTCAAAATGTCATACTTGTCACATCCCACCACCTGCTACATACTACCTACACAAACTAAATAAACCACATACATACGCTAACCAAAACCTTACTTCTAACCCTAAACTAAATCCTACTTCTAACCCTACACTAAATCTTGCATATACCACCATGTATGCCCTTAACTTAACCCGCACCCTAACCCTAAGGTCAGTAACTATTGCACACTTACCTTAAAAAGCTATACCCAAACAAACTAAATAATCCACACACATACGTTTAATAAAACCCTACTTCTAACCCTACATTAAATCTAACATACATTACCATCTATGCACTTACCTTAACCCGCACCCTAACCCTAAGGTCCGTAACTATCACACACTTACCTTACGGAGCTATACCGCAAAAGGGCCAACCATGACGATTCGATGTTTCGGATTTCGCGCTTCAGGACGATCGATGTTTTCATGGTTCGATGAAGACATTTTGGTATTTAGGTGTTTGGGTAAATAAACATTCATGTTTTTAATATAAACCTGGTTTTGCTCTCTAGTACATTTTGCTTTGTCCTTGATTCAGAGGATAAGATGCAGAGAGCAGAAGAGTGATATGTGTTTGTGTGTGAAATGCCCCAGGTGAATATACTGGTGGCTAGAGGTACTCGGGCTCAAATCCTATACCTTGGGTACAGGTCACAAGAGCCTAAAGTTTCTACCCACCACCACTTCCAGATTTATGCTTCATAGTTTTGTCCTGTTCCTCATAAAATCTGTGTTTTTTCTGGATTTTTTTTTTTTTTTTGCAAATCAGTGAAGGATTGAATTCACTAAATAATGACAGCCATTTGAATTTCAGACTTCATATTCTTTAGAAAATGAAAATGGTAACACAAAATCTTTTATTCTAGCAATTTTCTAACTTTATAGGATCAGTATTTGAAATTTGTTCCTATTTTTGGACCTGCATTCCCCCATTATTGGCTTTGTCCAGGTCATTTGTGCTAAGAGGTTGAGAGTTGTGCTGAGAACTGAATTCACTAAAAGATAGCCATTTAAGTTTCAGTCTTCCTATTTTTCAGGAAGCTGCTGATTTGGCATAGTGGTATGTTGCTCTGATTGTAGTGCAGAGGATCCTGAGTTCAAGCCTTAGCAGTGAAACATATGGTAGCAGCACAACATTGTATTCTAGAAACTTTCCAAAATTATATAAGCAATGTTTAAAATGTGCCCCTGGTTTGGGGGCTTTTGTCACCCCCCCCCCCAATAAATGTTGGCTTTTTCCAGATTTCTTGTGCTGCAAAGTTGAGAGATACAGTTGAGTGTCGAGTGGATTTTACAAGGAGCTGGGAGTTCAGGGGAAGAGAAGTTTAGACTTGCTTATGCTGAGTCTGCTTGTGTTGTTAATAGCATAACAGGTTAAATACTTGCTTTTGACATAGAATGCTGTGTGTTCTACTCCCACAGTATGCAGATGCATTGCTGAAACTGTACTGTGTGTTGTTATACTTTTGAAGGGGGTGGGTGTAACAAGTCAAGGGTGTAGCTACAGGTACAACAGAAGTGAGAAAACATCATGCACAAGGGCATCTGTGTCTCAGTGGAAACAGCGGAAAATATCATTAACCCAAATTCAGGAACAGAAAATTAGAATTATGTTCTGTGCTGCATTATAAGAAAAATATTTTTTAAACAAGTACAGTACATTTTCCAGCATTCAAGATAAAACTCATTTTCCTCTTCAGTTTGCGTTTGAACGCTGGTGTCCCATAATTCCATTGGAGTGGGTGGGGTTATGTAATATGTATACAAATTGTATGTTAATCAGCGTACCGATTTGTACCTATTTTTCATGAGCATTGTCCAGATTGTTGATGTTTCCAGGTTGAGAGGTATGGTAACTCCCAGAATGTTAGTGCCCTTGTCATTGAAATAAACAAATAACTCAGGAGCTTAATAAAATCCACCAAAGCCAAGCTTGAGGCTAAACTAGCTATGCAAGTCAAAGACAATCACAAGGCATTTTTACTTATGTCTGTAATCTCAAAACCACAGCACAGCAATAAGCTAAGCTAACTGTGAATGATGTGACCTACACTAAGGATGAATATATACTGAAACTACTAGATATTAAATTTAGCTCTAACTTTTCCCCTCTCTCCCCTCTCCCTTCCATCTCTGCCTCAAGATATCCTTAAAACTGGCTCACCTCCAACTATCACACAAGACCAAGTCCTAAAAGTGCTATCAAAAGCTAAAAATACTGCAATGAAGGGTCCTGACAATATCTCTGAATGCATCTTAAATACCATGAAGCACAATTTAGCCACACCCATAACAAGGGAGTTCAATCTCAGCTTCCATACAGGTTTTGTACCAAGTAAATCAAGAACAGCTACAGTCATTCCCCTACATAAAGGACGTCTTTCCAAAAATCCAGGCAATTACAGACCCATAAGTCTTGTCAACCTCATATGCAAAACCATGGAAAGACTTATCATGGAATTAATCAGTCAGGACAAAGGGAACCTCCAAACAGTGGACCAGTCAGGGGCATGTCAAGTTTACTCAGCCTGGTGAATTTTTTGTAAAGGTCTCCAAAGCAATGGAAGAAGGCAAAATGGTGCACACCTCATAGCTGGACCTGGCCAAAGCTTTTGAAACAATTCCTTACACAGTCATACTAGAAAAGCTAAATAAACTTAAACCCCTATGTCACCAGCTGAATTGCCAACTGGTTCACAGATAGGACACAGATAATCAAAACAGGGTAAGTTACCTCCACAAAGAGACTAGTCAACAGAGGAGTCTCCCAGAGTTCTGTGGTGGGACCTCTACTGTATGGCATCTACTTTTTTGAAGTAAAAGCCAATACCAAAGGGTTCTATTTGACTAAGTTTGCAGATGACTGCAAGGTAGGAGCAGTCATTGAATCCCCAAATGATTTAGCCATCCTGCAGGACGTTCTGCCTCAAAAAAATAACTGATGCCAAAATTATGGAGAGAAATGAAATGCCAAAAAATTAATTATTGTATCCTTTGAAAAGTCATCTACCCCAGAAAACTACCACTTTGACAATATGCCCCAAGAGCTGACCCAGTTGTTCAGGATTTGTTAACTTATGTGAACAGTGAACTAACTTGTGACCAGCTCGGGTGTATTGTAAGAAAGTCCTTCTGTATTGCACAGCTTATAAATGAAGGGTTTATGTCTAATTTAGGGATGTCATTGTCCCCCTTTCTGGACATAGCTATAACTAATGGAAGGACAAAGGGCTAAAAAATGGCCCATTTGTAAGCATTGCTGTTATAACCCTCTCCCCCAGAATTACTCTGTTTCCTCTACCACTCCTACCCAGCTCTTACTGCACCTTCTCTTACTTACCTCAGCTCCTTCCTGCAGTGGCTAATACTTTTTCCAGCACGGCTCTTCTGCTCTGTTGCTCTACTCCCCCTTGATTCTTTTTCCCCCTCCCTCCTCTCCTCCCTAACAAACTCGCAGCACTCCCTCTCTACCTTATTTTATCCCCTCCCCAGAGTCTACATATAGATGCCACTACCTTCTCAGCGCCTTTTCTTCAAAGTCTCCTAGCTTAGATTCGCCTCCTCGCGGTAGTGCTGCTTGTTCCACCCCTGGGTATGGATTTATGTTTTTTTTTTTTAAACAAACTTAAAAAAGTGTTTTCCCTTCACCGCTCTGCATTTGAATGCATTATTGAGGTTTTAAACTGCTTACAAGAGTTTTGTAAATGATCAGTGACCAATCTTGATTCTGCCTGCTCTGTGCCTTGTTAGATAGCGTTTATCTGCCTATGTTATAGCGTTCATACCAAACGCTTACCCTGCTATCTTTGAAGTTAGGATTTTAAAAGACTAAAATGCTGATAAGATCCCAAGAAGTGTTTATTCTATCTGTGTTAGTTGATATCAACGTCCTTTTTTTGTCTATGTTATAGCGTCTTACTAAACGCATATCCCAGCGGATATTAAGCTGATAAGATTCTACAACGTGTTTAATTTGTCTTACAAAACACATACCCGGCTGCTTTTAATGCTGTTTAGATGTTAAAAGTGCTTAATTTGTCTGTGTAAGTTGTTAAGACGGTGTTTAACTTAACTGTGATTGTGTCTTACTAAATGCATACCCAGCTGCTGTTAAGGCTATAATCATAGGAAACTACTATCTATTTCGCTGGTTTAGCGACACCCTAACTACCCTGCTACACTAATTGCCTGTATAGAATCGGAACTCCAGCACAGTTCTTTTACTCTGTCTGGCCCAATAGTTCCTATATTATAGTGTGCAGCTGCATAACTATATAGTTTACCTGTAACTGCATTTGAACCGTTCTGCGGTTGGTGTTTTCAGCCCCGCTGAAGCAAATGGGTGAAGCATTCTCACCCCCCCTTATCATATCCTTGCACATTAAAACTGTTTTGGAGCTCGCCCATTCCTCGGCACTTTGTAGCGACCATAATCCATGTCGCATTAATGCCACAAAGAGGAATGTAACAGGCATCCCTCTCCTGTCTTGCTCTCAGCCCATTCATAGGGAGCTGCGAGCGCTGGGGTCCTTTCCCTAAAAACACTATAATTTTAGGCGCTGTACTGCAGCTGCTCTAGAACTAGGTTTTCTTTTCCCTTTATCCCACCCAAACGCCTTTTTAACTGAGTAATTGCTACTAGACTAAGTCCATTGTGTAGCATACTCTCCCTCCCTTCTACCCTACCCTCATCCACTCTGTAGCACAATATATTTGTCTCGCTACTTCAATATTCATTGCCCTGCCAATTTTGGTATAATTGGGGTTATACATCTCCCTCCCTAGCCTATTGTACTGGCTCTGACAAATTGCTAAAGTTTTTATTCTATTTAATCTATTTTTTTTGTTGCGCTCCCTCTGCCTTTAATAACGGATATTTTCAACTCCTGCTGTAAGAAAATATCCTTTACTTAGATGTAATTGCCTTCTGACCTTGCTCTGCAAATTGCCTAGATATTCCTTAACACTCTGTGTAGGGGTACAATGCATATTTAACCTGTTCCAAGGGTATATAGTCTGCCTGCAATTACCTAGTTATTTCCTTAACACTGTGTAGAGGTACGATGCATATTTAATTCCTGTTCAAAGGGTATATAGCCTGCCTGTACTGGTTGTTATATCACTGCATTTATCTGCTCCTCACAACGGACTTTTTAAAACTATATAACTGCATTTGTTTTTTAGATTGTTTACTAGTGGTTGTGACACTTTCTAAACCTTGTCAGTACTGCTCTCTCTCCCTGTCTTGCTCCTTGCTCCCCTTCTTTGCTGCTCTTAGTTACTTTCACTGTCGCCTTAACCCTCCCTCTCCTATACCCTTCTTCTGAACCTACTCCTCTGTTCCTTTGCCTTTTCCCTTCTATATGTTTTTTCTCCACCTCCTTTACTCTTTAGCTTATACTGTCCTCCTTCTCCTCCCTTCTCCCTATACTTATTTTTTGTTTGTTTCTCCCCTCTCTTTTACTGCTCACCTATCCTGAGGGACCATCAGTACCTCCCAAATTACACGGACTCGCTCAAAGCCAAGTTCGGCCCACCTGGATTCTTATCCTGCTAACCAGTTCGGGCTTATCCGAAAGGAACCCACAGTGTGGAATCCCTCACCTTTTGCTCTCAATAAATGTATGTAACTTTAAAACCAAAAACAAAGTCAATTTACCATAACACCCTTATATGCTAGCCTGTCCCCCAGTGTGTGTGTCTCAGCAGCCTACCGCATACCTCAAAGATCCCACTCTAACTCACTACCTCTATTCTCCCATTCCATTCTTCTATCCCTCTAAAGACTTACCCTGGTACTCACTGTTACCTTTACCTTTTTCCTACCTCTGTCTCTAGCTCCATTTCTATCTCCCCTTAGTCTCTCTGCCTGCCTATTTCCTCCACTCACCACTAGGTGGCAGCACCTTCCCACTTGTTGCATACTCCTACCCTACTTTATAATAACTTTTGCTGTCCTCCTGTCATTTTGAGCTTTCTTCTAACACCTACCTCTTTCTCCCACATATTTACTACAGCCTACTATCCCATAAATTTTCTCCTCTCCCCCAGAATTACTCTGTTTCCTCTACCACTCCTACCCAACTCTTACTGCACCTTCTCTTACTTACCTCAGCTCCTTCCTGCAGTGGCTGATACTTTTTCCAGCATGTCTCATCTGCTCTGTTGCTCTATCCTGCTCCGTTCGCTCTGCAGGCTCACTCCACTCCCCTACCCTGCCCCCAATTCCCACCTGTCCCAAGTGGTCCTACATTTATTGTCATCCCTTACTCCCTCCCCATTTTCAACACCCAGTCCCACAACAGTATAACTCCTCCCTCTCCACTAATCACACCTGTCCTTATACTTCTCCCCCATTACATCACCTTAGCTCCCTTCCATCAAACCTCCATTACCTCTCTCTCCTAAAAACAAACTTCAACCACAAATTCCCTCTTTTTCCTCCTCAACTCTCACCCCATAACACTTCTTCTCCTCATTCCATTTCTTCTGTACCATGCCACCTCTTATACAACCCTACATTTACACCCTCCACCTTCAACTCCAAACCCCAACCATTCAAATCACTTCCACAACATCTCTGCCTCTCTTACCACCTTTCACCCCACCTCTCTATTCTCTTTAAAACTCTTCCATATTCCCTCAAATTTCTACAAACCTAAACCCACATCCCTCCATCCTTGCCTAACCAAACAAAATCCAACAAAATGAATACATCTTCTTACATACTTCTTCTTAGCAGGCGACATTCATCCTAACCCTGGACCAAACACATCTCCAACTTATAACCACAACTCAAATAACAAATCTACAAACAAAGACCTCAAATTCCTCACTATCAACGCCCAAAGCTTAACTAATAAAATTACCCTATTTCATGCCTGGGTCAACCATAACTCACCTGACATAGTAGCCATCTCTGAAACTTGGCTCAAACCACACATAACTGACTCAGAATCCCCACCCCTCCAGATTTCAATGCATCCGATCTGACCGCCTAAATAAAAGAGGTGGTGGAGTTGCTCTACTTTACTCTAATCATCTATCTATCACACCTTTCCAAAATCCTATTTCTTCCTTTCATAATGCTGAACTAGTAATTGGCATGCTAAAATTAAATAACCACAAAAGTATCTGCATCATCTCCCTCTATATTCCCCCCGGCAATAACACTAATACCTTAGAAGACTTCCTCTCCTGGACTTCCACAAATATAACGCAAGAAACATACATACTGGGAGACGTAAATATTGACTGGCAAAAAATCATAGACCCCAATCCCTCCCTGTCTATTAACCTATTCAGTTTTACTTAACTTATTCACACCATCACTAAACCCAACAAAACTAACCGCCCCAGCTCCATCCTAGACTGGATACTAGTGTCTCACCCAAATAGAACTACTACATCAGGTGTCACTCCCGACCCATTAGGTGACCACCTCCCTGCATTCACCCACAGAGCCACCTCCTCCTCTCCATACTCCCACCACCTCCTTCATACCCGTAACTTAACTAACTTTAACCCCTCCACCTTCACTACCTCCCTTAAGCTCATTAACTGGAACCCTCTAAAAAACACTGCCTCTTGACAAAGCCGTAGATTTCTTCAACTCTACATTCCTTTCCATCTTAAATTCCCTAGTTCCAACTTGAACCAAAAGGATTAAAGCCAAAACAGCACCCTGGCTCACTAAAGCTACCAAAACAATTATGCAACAAAGAGACAAATGTTGGAAAAGCTACCACCATCATAAACAACCTGAACTGTTACTAAAATATAAACAGCTTCGAAACCTCACCAAAAAACAAATCATTAAAGACAAAAAATCATACTACAACCACCTACAAATAAACCACACAAGAAACCCAAACAATTCTGGAACTCTATAAATACCCTCCTCAAGCCAGGTACCACAAAAAACCCTTGCCCCGACACTAGCAAAACTGACCAAGAAATTGCCAATCTATTCAATACCTTTTTCACCTCCTCCATTGCTGAGCTGACCAAAACCTTCCCAAATAACACCACCCTACCAACTTCCTCCCAAGCTTGCACCTCATCCCCCCTCTCCCCCTAACTTTGAACTTAAACCAATATCCACCAACCTCATAAAGAAATTTCTATATAGACTAAAACCTTGCACCTATGCTCCAGACAACATTCCCTCCTCCTTCTTAAAAATTGCCTCTGACAGGGTTGCTCTCCCTATCGGCATCCTGATCAATAGATCACTTCTTATATCATATGTACCAAAACTATGGTGCTCTGCCTTTATCCTTCCTCTCCACAAAGGTGGAAAAACTACAACTTCTCTAACTTCCGCCACCATTGCCATCCTTTCTCCCATCTCTAAACTTCTCGAAAAATGCTTTCACATACAACTCATGCCATTCCTAACCGAACATCAACTTCTATCTCCTACCCAACACGGCTTCCGCCCAGGACATAATGCCAACACAGCCCTCCTATCCTTCCTACACTCTATCAATTCAGCCCGAGAATCTGGTCACTTAGTTTCATCCGTTCTATTAGATCTATCTAAAGCCTTTGATACCATCTCTCATACCCATCTACTTAACCATCTTTCTAACCTTAACATCTCCACAAAAACTCTTTCCTGGTTCTCCAGCTATCTTTCTGACAGGTCCCAAGCAGTGAAATGGGGCCAATCCTCCTCCTCCTTCCTTCCAACACCCACAGGAGTTCCCCAAGGTTCCATTCTTGGCCCTCTGCTATTTAACATCTTTATTAATGATTTTCACAAAGCCATTCCTAACACCAAAATTGTCCAATATGCAGATGTCTCCACTCTCATCTGCCATGCCTCCAATCAAACTGAACTCAAATCTCTAACTCAATCCACCTTTTCATCCACTGAAAAATGGATGCACCAAAACCACCTCTCACTAAATGCTAACAAAACAAAAATTCTCCTTTTCACTCCCCCCAAATCTACCCACATTGACAAACACCCATTTCAAATTACCAGCCTCAACAACTCTGTCATTGATATTGTTCCCTCCGCCAAACTGTTGGGGGTAACCACTGATGAACACCTAAAATTTAATACCTATATCCAACTCAACATCAAGAAAACCCACATAAAACTCGGCCTTCTACACAGAAATAATCACTTCCTCTCTCCCTCTACTAGACTGACCCTGGCCACAACTTATCTTTTCCCATCTCTCCTTTATGGCGCTCCTCTGCTTATTAATCTATCTTCCACCCTTAACTCCAAGCTAGAAGTATGCTACAACAAAATCTCCAGGTTTGCCACAAACACAAAAGCCTCCTCCCACCACTGCTCCTCCCTACTAACCATAAACTGGCTTGAACTCCCCAAACAACTAGACTTCCTTCAAATTGTCTTAGCCCACAAATTACTTTTTCAGCCCAACAGCTGCCCGGCTTTATCCAATATCCTCCAACCTTACAGCCCCCCAAGACCCCTTCGATCCACTCACCAAAACTTCATTACCATCTACAAACCAAAGTGTCCTGCTGGTCAGCTTCTACTATCCTCCATCCTAGCTAAAAAATGGAACGCCCTGCTCTCCACCCTGAGAACTTGTGACAACCTAAATACCTTCAAAAGCCTACTTCCCTCCTACCTGCTTCTTCATAGAAAATGTAACTGCACTCCACACCCCATACCTCCCAAACTCCCCCCTTCCTTCCCTCCTGGCTAAACTCATTACCTTTCAAACTACTGACTTATACTCCAACTACAACTCATAAGCTATCTCATCCTATCTTATCACTCTTTGACTCTAATTTCAGTACTTTCATAGCTACTTAATCTTCTTTGCTACCAAGTATTAGACTCCTCCTCTATCCACTTCCCTTCCTAGTAAAAACTTGTTTACAACTCCATACTGAATGCTTGTAAAAGACTCTTTCATGTCATATGTCAATTTGATACACAACTTAGCAATGTAAAATATTTTCTATATGTTTATGCAACTTGTTTTGCAGTGTAAAATAATTTCTTTCATGTGATATTTTCAATATAATATGTAACTTATCAATGTGAAGAATTTCTATATGTTTATGTAACTTGCAAATTTTCACAACTTAACAATGTAAAAACTATTATGTAACTAGTTATGTGGAGCTTTTCTCCCCTGGCTTCCACTGAAAATGGGCTCTCAAGCCCAGTGGACCTCCCCAGTCACCAAACTGGAATAAATAAATAAATAAATAATAAATAAATAAATGTTGAAAGTTGTGCATTAGCATTATTTTTAAAGGATATGAACTCTGAAACCTGGTTATCATTATTTAGTGACGTCAATCCTCAATGATTTGTTAGAAAACCATAACTTTTACGAGTAAAAGACCAAAATTATGAGGCAAAAATCTGAACTTTCTGTGAAAATCTGGACCAAAATGTAATGTGATCTCAGTACATTAAAATGTAAGCAATACCCTGTCATCTTTATGATGAACCCCAAGTTCCGTACATTTAAATGCAGGTAAACCACAACTGAAAAAAAAAATAGAAAAGATATTGCTTTTGTATGGAGAAAGCTAATTTCACCCCAATACCCCAACATCTCCAAGTATACCATCTGCAAGACGTCATTACAGTGACAGCAACTAAATATCACTATCCCCACTGCTCCTGAGCTCATTTTGTAGAATAGAAGTTTTGACAAAACATTGATACAATATGAGGGGTCACCTGATTATGTCAATTTTACTAGCCATCGATCAACTACATAAAACAAATATATGCATACATATCACACTCTGTATGATTAACTATATGCTTTGTGGTGTTCATTAATGTAAAATAGTTCATCTACCCATCTCAACCAACTGATTGTTGTGCAAGGTTCTAACTTTTTTTCAGCATATAGAATTTTTTTAATTTAAAATTATCAGGCTAGTGATTTTTTGGACCCTTCTGTCAATCTCTTGTGTGCTGTTGTGTAAATCCTTTTTTTATAAATCAGATTTTGAACACCAATCATACGCATCCAGTGGAATAGATCAGGTCATGGTTCATAGATGACGTGCTGAAAATTTAGGCTTAAAATGTTAAGCTTTGGCAATTTTACATGCGTTCATTACTTCCATTTTATGTAACTGATTGCTGTGCAGGGTTCTACCTCCTGCTCTACATTATTAATGTGTGATAATGCTAACCCTGGCACTGCCACTGAGCTGATTCTAACTGTGCACATTACCTTATGAGACCTCTTTCCCTAGCAGTGCTACCACAAAGACAAATTTGGTAAGAAGTTAATGTTAAGGTTTAGGTTTTGCAATTGAAAAAGAAAACTATGTGTTTTTCTTTTCTGATTTCTCATTATTTGAATTGTTTTTGTTCAGGTAAGTTTGTTTTCAGAGTGTTGGTATTGTATTTTGATGCTTGTGCACTTCAGTGTTGTGTCATATAATCATCATACATATTTATCTACATCTATATATATATATATATATATATATATATATATAGAGAGAGAGAGAGAGACAAACACATACACATTATCTATATGTATATAAGTGGCCTCACTTTGGTCTTAATTATCTTTATTCAACATCTCTTTAGTCAACTGCATTTGGTTGATTAAATAAATGGTTGACAGCTATGCAAGACTGCAGAGTTCTTGGAGTTGGGGAATATGCTCTTTCCCCAATTATTCTCTGATCTCAGAGTTAGTATGTATAATTAGCAAGGGGTGTGAAAAGCATAGATCCCCACATGTAGGTGCAGTGTGGCTTGCCTCCTGCAAGAAACTACATTTTTTTTATTTTTAGTGTAAAATGTACATGTACAGAAGTTATTTCTCAGCAGATGGAAGGTAATGTAGCAATATTTGTTTTGCTGACCTTTGTATGTATGTGTGTATATATATATATATATATATATATATATATATATATATATGTGTGTGTGTGTGTGTGTGTGTGTGTGTGTGTGTGTGTGTGTGTGTGTGTGTGTGTGTGTGTATACACGCACATGCATGCACTAATTCTGAGAGATTGGAGATACTTGGAAAATCCGGAGTAATATAAAATGCACCACTTAACTTTGCACTGTTTTCTAAGTTAAACTGCCATTACAATATGTAAGTTACCTTCCAGTCACATTTTGAGTGTCAGTTAATTAGACATCAATATGCAGTAAATATTGGTAAACTTATTTTTAATTTGAAAAAGGAGTGATATTGCCTTATTGATGTTTATATATATATATATATATATATATATATATATATATATATATATATATATATATATATATAGTAGAGAGTTGATTATCCAAATTAATTAGGACCTAGGGTAATTTGGATAATCAAATTATTTGGATAATCAAACGTATAACTGAACCAGATAAAAAGCTGCTAAAATCTTGTTTTTTTCTGCACGCAGGAATACACTTTTCAACCATTCAGCGATTCCAATGGACAATAAAGAATATTTTCACATACGGGCTGGCTACAAGCTCAAAAAACATGTTCAAGCAAATACATACAATGTTTATATATTCAGACTTTATGATTTTCCCTACTGGAAAACTTTTGAAGGCTGGTTCTGATAATTGATGTTTCTGATAATCGATGTTCGAATAATCGACTCTCAACTGTAGATATTTATGCAAGTTACACGTTATTCTTTCCTTTTAATATATTTATAAATTTGTTAAATTAACAATGATTGTATTTGACAATTTTAAGTTTATATACCCCATGTTAATGTTGCTACTAATCCATTTTTTTTCTGGACCAATCAGAAAGCAGAATGACTGTACAATTGTCTGTAAAAAACCTGTCAAAACACATACTGTGTTTTTCA
The DNA here is from genome assembly GCF_019279795.1 of Protopterus annectens. Classification (NCBI taxonomy): domain Eukaryota; kingdom Metazoa; phylum Chordata; order Ceratodontiformes; family Protopteridae; genus Protopterus; species Protopterus annectens. Next base: position 673,608,136 of record NC_056746.1, read on the forward strand.
CCACAAACAGAATGCCAGATTTTGTTAAAACTCCAGCTTGAACAGACTTGCATAAAAACAAAGCACTGCTAAAGCAATGTGTTCACATCTATGACTAAAAAAAGATGATTCATCAATCACTGGTGTACCCATCTACATCATGAAATGTGGGTGGGTACAAGTGGGAAGGGTGGAGAAAGGGGAGGAGCGAAGCAGTGTTAGGGATGGTGCAATGCTTATGTCTTCAGTCTATTTTTTACAACAGCAAAAGGTGGCAGCCCTAATTCTGTCCATCTTACATGTATTTTTTTTTAAATAGTGATTTTGAAACAAATATAAGATTTAAATGTCTCATGGATTCAAGCTTGGCTGAAACTGGAATGTCACAGTGATCAAACCCATAAAGGAGAAATAAAAATAAGAAAACCTGGGAAATAACTGATTAATAATACCTCTCCAGTGCAGGGCTCCTGGTGTTTACCCTTTTATGATGAACTCTTGAAAATCAATGCACTTTGAGCATATAGCACAATGTATGATATCCTGGCTAAACTGCCTCCAGCTTGGAGTTAAAAATGGCTGCAAGTTATAGAGCTGTCTTAGGAGCAGTAAACAGTAAGTGCCCAACCAATGAAAACACTGTTTGCTGAGAAGAAGAGGAGTAAGCAGGTGCCAATATTTTTGAAACATTCTGAACCCGGCAGCCAGGGAGTATAAACCCTGATGGAGCTCACAAGTATATCAAAGGAATCCTAATGCTGGCTCGTATTTTAGTATGTTGTGGTATGGGCAAAGAGAAGAAAACCAACAGCTGCAAAACAAAACAAAATCTGGTCTTCAGAAAAAAAATCTGGCTCTTAAAGCAACCACATCACTTCAGCTCTAACTTGTTCTGTTGTGTTGTAGCATAGTCACTGTTTATGCCTCTGGGGGGTAAATCAAGTCATCAGAGTAGGAGACGATTCATGCAGTAGTGCTGAAGAAGTGAACACATGTTAATAAATAAAGAAATCCATAAATACATAAGCAAATAAGCAAACTAACCTGACACTCATATGGTGAACATGGTAAAATAGGAAACAACAATCAATGCACATTGATCAAAACAAAGGTTTCAGAATGCAGTGTTTCATGAATAAAACATTTGCAAAGAACTGACTTACTATGCAATACAATTAACCTTTGTAAATAGAATATTTTGTATAGACTTTATTGTCATGATGAGTGAAAACTATAAGTCATTTTGGAAGAATAAGCAAAGGTTCCATATGATAATATCCAAGTATATGATTTATTACTTTCCAAGTTATAATTTATTATGTTTCTTAACTGTGTCTGATGTTGCTGGCATGTGAATTGTTTTTTTTTTTTTAACAATATGTATCTTTTCTAAGATAAGGTACAGAAGGAGATTGAAAGTGTCATTGGACCTGTGCGACCCCCTACTGTTGAAGATCGTAAAAATATGCCATACTGCAATGCAGTTATCCATGAAATACAAAGATTTGGCAATATTGTTCCCATGAATCTTCAGCATGAGACCTCTATGGATACTTATTTCCGAGGTTATTTTCTTCCAAAGGTAAGGTATCAAATGCTGTAATCTGACAGTATATTAAACAATTTCATGAAAACCAGCATACCTCCTAAACTCCAATAAAATATTGGGAAACTCAAGTGTATAAAATGAATACATTTAAAGGTCTGCATATACAATTGTTACTAATGAAAAATGGCAGAAATAAGGATTATTAGCTGTTTTTGCTCATTTTTTTTAAAGGTTCTGATTGTTTATATCATTTCAGAACATTCAGATTGAGCTTTTATGTCTACAGTCAGCTACAGATTGCTTACTCTACTGATGATCAGGAGGTACATTTACTCCGGAGATCTTCATGGCACAAACTTGAATCAGTATGTCCTCCCTTGAGGAAGAAATAGGCATCTTGTTATTCTATAAAATCCTTCACTGCTTCATATTACCTCCCTGGCAATTACTGTGGTACATATTGATCATACTACTCAGTAATATACCATGAAATAATAAGAATGTTATGTGATCACATGACCTAGTAATAGTAGTAGTAGTAATAGTAGTCAAGCCAGGAAACAGGAAATAGCATTTTCTCCCAGAGAAGTTTACATATTTGACATTGCATCTAAACCCCTGAAGTTAAAGTTTAAGCAGTTTAAGAAGTCTATTTTCTATCAAGAATCCTTAATGTGCACAAATAAAGACGACATTCAGCTCAACATTTGCTCTAAGTTTTTAAAGTTAGACCAGTCAAATTGCTTATTTCATCTATAGGATTCATAGGAGTTTCAAAGCAGTTTAGTCTTGCAAGCATCAATGCCTAACCAATATGCATCCTCCAGCTTTACCCTATTTGTCAAGTAGGGCTAGGCCAGGTAGTCCCAGGGTAGAAGTACATATCCAGTCATCCAGGTACTGTTTAAAGGATGATACGTGTATTGCACTGCTTAATCTCCAGGAGCACCTTATTCCAGAGATGAGGAAGTGCTGCCCAGTGAATACTTCTCTCCATCATGTCCTATTTATCTCCTGGTGAAGGACCGTGGTTCTGGAGTTTGCTAAGCTATTAGACATACAAATAAATAGGAGACCAAGAGCAACAAAGTTTCTAATGGCACAGTAGGTTAGGCACAGATCACCTCTTAAGCAAGTAAAGCATGCTAAGTAAACAGAACTTCTAGCCTCTCTTGGCTGTTCAGAATATGTATTACAAAAATGGTCATCACATTTTTACTTGTACAGTACAATTCTGTGAACAAAAGAGTCTTAACATAATTTGAAGACTAATTCCTTGCTATATAATAGATTTTTTGCAACAGAATGAAAAGCCACAAATAGCAGATGCTTTGTTAGACTATTAAGCACATAGGCTGAGATTCTACATGTTCATACCTGACAAATGGACAGCGAACAATGGAAACTAACATGACAATTCAAAAAGTGAGATTTGGAAATCAATAGTAATAGCTTAGATGAAGGTGACATGCCTTTATGAATAAACTAACAGTTCATGGAACACAAGGACATTAACTAACAGTTCATGGAACACAAGGTCATTAACAATTGTTTGCCTCACCAAATAACAGATATATTCTTACTATAGTAGTTGGTCTGTAAGGGCACACTCCTTGCCAGTTTTATGACTGGAATATTCATTTGTACTATACAGTACAATGTTTTTTTTCTTTGAAGCTCATATGCTAAGACTGAGCTATGGCATGTCCTGTGCCATTGCATAGCTGCAATACAGTCCACTAAAATAATATACCAAAGGATCAACTATTTATTTTATCCAGATAACTGCTGTCAGTGTGTGTTGGACTTCATCACAATGAAAGCTTTTAGCATGCCTAGTCCCTGATCCTCAGAGTTTACCCACAGCGAAGTCTAAGCACAATTCTTGGAAATAAAAAAAAAAAGAATTGACACCTCTGCTATTTGTAATAATAAAAGCACATTTGCTGAATTTACAGAAAACTAGCCTATAATAATATAGTGGGATAGCAGGAAGGTATTGCTAGATGCTTGTAGAATATCAGTGAGAATGACAGTCTGAGACACACTGATACTTACAAATATATGTCAAGTTTTAATATCCATAAGACATTTTCCATGCTAAAACTTTAGTTACATATATGTATGTGTACCGGATCTGGACACATGCTCGACTGGCATATGTCCGAATCACAAAACATCAAACACACATACATGAAAGCGCTTAATATCGGCAAGCGCTTCCATGTATGTTTGCCTGTTTTATAGATCGGACTACAGTACGGGTAAGGGAAAAATTCCCTTTTCCCCACTGTAGTGCGAACTCGGAGTGAGAATAATTAAGTAGGTGGGTGTGGGGGATGCAGGGGGGTGAAGCCCCCCTGCAGAAATGTAGATTGTTTTTTTTAACTACATATATGCGGAAGCACTTTTTGATGTTAAGCGCTTTCATGTATGTGTGTTCGATGTTTTATGATTCGGATATATGCTAGTCGAGCATGTGTCCTAGACCCATGTGTATATATACATATAGGTTCATAGGTTCACAGGTAGATACTAGGCTATTGGCCCTAGGGCCTATATAAGCTTAGCCAAAAAAGTTCCCTGGCTTTCCACCACCCGAGAAAGTTATTTTCCTGCGCCCCTGTCTAGCAGAGCCACAAAAGTGATCCTCAGGGTGAATTTCCTATTTCCCATACAATTGTCGATATTTTTCTTAAAGAGGGCTAATGCGGAGCTTTGCTTGAAATGAATGGGTAGTCTGTTCCAGAGCATGGGAAGTCTTCGGGATAGGAATCTATCCCTCCAACATATTCTGTTTATTGTGGTGTCAAGGTTTAGGTCTCTGGAGCATGTGTCTCAGAGGGATTGGGGTTTCTTTAAGTGTAGCATGTCCAACAGATCTGGGTTTGACATGGCTTTGTATGTTAGGCAGAGGTTGCCTCTGAATAGGAGATAAGTGATTGAGTAGAGCTGGAGTTTTTTGAGATGGTCTGTGTATGGTATCTGTTTGAGGCCAGTAATTCTCCTAGTCAGGTATTTCTGTGGCCTTTCTAGTTGTTGTAGATATCTTGCGAGGTACATTGGTCTGATGAGGGATGAGTAGAGAGGAACAATGACCTCTTTTTTTCTGGAGGTGAACCCCTTTGTGATGAGGTGTGCCACGTAGAAGGATTTCCTGACTACTGTGGCAATGTGATTATCAAAGGAGAGACTACTGTCCACCTGTGTCTCAAGGTCCCTTATCACACTTTCAGTGTTTAGTAGGCTACCAGCTATGTGGTAGTTCATGGGTACAGTGTTTTTCCCAAAGGTGATGACAATGCACTTCTTGACATTGAACTTGAGGCCATGACTTTGACACCAAGCATCAGTCACAGTGAGGTCTCTTTATAGAATGTCCACATCATTAGGTGATTCTATTATGGCACCTAGTTTTCAGTCATCTGCAAACTTCATTAGCCAAGGACCTGCTGTATTAGCATGGACTTCTGAGAAGTAGATGCCAAACAGGAGAGGATCCAAGACTGAGCCTTGTGGTACTCCACTTGTCACTGGTCTGAAGTTGGATTTGGAGTCAGCTACTTTTAATGTGTGGGTTCTGTCAGGGAGCCAGTTGGCCACTCATCTTGTGACATAGTGAACATAACCTGGGATGTTGTCAGGTCCCATGGATGCTGTATTCTTGGCTTTGTAAAGTGCGGTTTTAGCTTTGGAGGATTTTATGAGGAATCTCAGCTTCTTACTGAGGCTGACCAGGAAGTTCCTGCAATCAGGGGATTTTACTCTTTTTTGCAACAGCTTCTTACTTCTGTTGTAGAGTTTGTTTATGGCAGGGTACCACCAGATTGGCTTCCATTTTTGGAGGATAGCGTCTTGGTTCTGTTGGGGAGGCAGATTGGCTTCCATTTTTGGAGGATAGCGTCTTGGTTCTGTTGGGGAGGGCACAATCCATGCACTCGTGTATGTGCTTATACAGTGCATTTGTATAGGATTCAGCAGTCGTACCTCTATTTTTCATCTGTATGGGTGTCGTGAAGCTTGCCACTTCTGAATTAAGAAGCATGACTTTGGCTTTGGAGAAGTTTTTTACGGTGGTTTCCTTAATGGGGGGTGGGGTTGGGATATTGATGTCTAGGGTGATTAGCTTGTGGTTGGATCTGACCAATGAGGACCTCTGGCATGGAACATCAGTTGCCCATATTGGTAATGACCAGGTCCAGGATTTTGCTGCCCCTGGAGGGGGTATGTACAAGCTGACCCATGGCATTGGAATTTATGAATTCCAGAAAGCATTGAGCAAATGAGTTAGTACATGAGTAGTTTTCTCAGTAGAGGGTGGGGTAGTTGAAATCACCCATTATTAGGGTATTGGGCTGTACCTTAATATTACCCAGTATATCAAGATTTATAAATATGAGACGAGCTGGCACAAGCTTAACTATAATCATGAACGAAGTGCATTATGGAGCAGGAAAAGACTAGCCTGTGCTATGATGTATTTACAAATATTTAATCTGTAAGACAAATCAGAGATGACTAGTCATGTTATCCCATAGTAACAGAGCACTACCTATCTTCTTTTCTTTTTGCCAAGCAAAATGAAATTATGACATTTCAGCTTTTTCTTAACAGTAAACAAAATGTCCTGTTAACCATGATCCTATTCTAAAGATGCACTGGCACAGTTGTCAGCACAGATGTTGTAATGTTCATTGATATATCAACATTAATCAGGACTATCTTGCACATCTTGTAAAATTATCCTATACCACTCTGACTTGTATGTGCTGTTGCTGCTACTGAGTCATCACTTCACAGTTAGGAATAAAGCAAACAATATCCAGTTCAAAGAAATAGATGCATATCATGTTTAACATAACACAAACATTCGACTCAATATAATCAAGCAGGTATCTAGGCAGTGATCCTCGTGTACATCTGATATGTTAAGAATGTATCAGTTAAAATGGTTTAAATTTATGCCATCATATCACTTTCAGCATAACCCAGGCAAATGAACCTATTAATTTGAGTGATCTCTTAGACTTTTTTAACTTACACCAAGGCTGTGCAACCTCACAGTTGGTTACTGGGGTTTAAGGGGTGCAGGTCATGAAGCCTCCTGCAGGAACGACATGACAGGGGCTTATCTTTACCACAAAAATAAGTGTTATTGGTTAATCTTTTAACTGAATGAATTTATTGATTTTTATTTATTTATTTGTTTATAGCTTTGTTTACTGGGAAAATCTGACTGGGCACAAGCCCTATTTTCAGCCGAGGCTTGGAGAGAAATGCTCCATTTTACAGAAAGAGTAGAAGGCAGTTATACAAGATTTACATAATAAATGTACATACATACATACATGGAGTATGTAATTATATGACAGTTAATCAAAAAATAATAAATGCACATTTTGGAATAGTAAATGTGCATACATAGAAAAGTAAAGGAACATACGCAGAAAATAATGAAAGCACAGTTAATAAAATCATGACAGTTAAATGAAGAATACATTAAAATATTAGCTAGTGTCAAGTGTATAACATTTAATTTACTTCTCTGTGTTTCAATGAAAATCAATTCACAGACAGACATATCTATTATATGTAACTGTGAGGACTGTCCTTGCTGGGTTTAGTAATGGTTGATAATCCTTCTGTCTGTCACTCTAGGGGATCTGAGGGGCACACCTCAATCCTAGGTAATGAATGGACTGGAGAGTGATAGGGGTGATTTGATGATGAGCATGTGGAGGGGGAAAAAGCACATAGAAAAATGTTGTCTTCCTAAGCATATGCACTTACTTTAGGCAATCCTTGAGCTAACAGTACACATCAGAATGTGAAGGGATACCTCTACAAGTTTCCATCCAGACAAAGAAACAGGCATGTTGATGGACTAGTTCAAGCCAACTCTGACACCACCTTTGGTAGGAAACACAAGCTTGTCCTGAAGGATGCATGATCACTGTGAAACACCATATATGGTCTCTACACACAGCAGCTTGTAGTCTGAGATCATATTGTGAGCAAAGGTGATGGCCACCAGGAACAGCATTTTCTATGATATAAATTTCACTGGCTGTGAAGACGGAGGTTTAAACAGGAACAAGCAAACAAGACATTCAGGAAGTTTATATCCTATGGGAAGTTCTTCAAATGAACTAAAGATGTGGTGCTGTTTCAATGATCTACTTGAACATGGTGACTAGAAATAGCTGACACGTATTCGGACTGTGGAATAAGAGACATTCATATGATACAGCAGCCTAACATAGGTCAGTCTCTCCTTGCAACTCACTGATGTGTGTAATATCTGACACTACTCTCCCCAAATCAGAAATGACTCAAGATCCTAGCTGCTGGGATACAACTCCCTTCAGTTTCATTCATGTGCATTGCTGCATTTACTTATTTATCTATCTATCTATCTGTCTATCTATCTATCTATCTATCTATCTATCTATCTATCTATCTATCTATCTATATATCTGTCTATCTGTCTCTCTATCTGTCTATCTATCTATCTTAAATGAAAAAGAAAAAAAACACCACTGTACTGTACTGGACTGAAACTCACTTTCTATTCTTTTGATTAAACAGAGACAAAAACTCTGCACTAACTGTGCTGTGGAACTCAAGAGCAGCTCTTACTGTGCAAGGTTCAAGTTCCACGTTCCGAGGCATTAAAGACAAAAAAAATAAAAAAAATAGAAATTCAGCCCATATTAAAAGCCTGTGCTCAAGCTCCAATCATCTGAATAAGGAAGTTGCACCTTAAAGTGAAAAATGTCCAGTTCATAATATGTTTTTAACCACGCTTTTTTTATTTCTGGACTGGGTTGGCAGAAGCAACAGCCTGTTACATGATAGTAACCTGCTGGCTGCTGACGTATATATATATATATATATATATATATATATATATATATATATATAGAGAGAGAGAGAGAGAGAGGTTAGCGAGGGAACTTCTAAGAAGTAAAAGTTGAGGAGTTGCAGGTTGTTTTTTACTTCATTTGCTGGCTATTCTGTAACCACAATGCTCTTGATTAGCTTTATATATATATGTGTGTGTGTATATATATATATATATATATATATATATATATATATATATATATATATATATATATATATATATATATATATATATATATATATATATATATATATTATTAGCTGAATTGAGTGATATTAGGCAGAGTTTAAAAACCTGTAGAACAAGCTTGTATCTGAATTATTCTAATTGTGACTGCAGGTATAGGAACTCAACAGAGCAAAAGCACTATAGTCAAGAGTAAGAAGTCACACCCCCGGATTCAGCAAGCAGCCCTGCAGGAATAAGTTATTCCTGCATGGCAGGGACCAGTCTTGTTCAGCACGGCAGAGCACCATGCATATGTATGAAAGTGTGCTGCCATGCTGTAAAACGTGCATGGTTCCATGTACGAGCACAGGGGGTATGTCTGAGAGCAGATCTCTAACAATACACAAGCCCCCTGCACTCCAGAATTGCCATTCAGCAATTTAAAATGAGCGAGAATGCTCATAACACCCCCAAACTGTCAGGGTAAGAAATCTGGACAAAGCCATAAGGGACAATTGTCCCAACCAAGCCAAAAGTTGATAGAATAACAGATTTAGCATAAGCACATAGCACACACCTCCCAACCCATCAGAGTAAGGAATGTGGACAAAGCCATGAGGGACAATCGTCCCTACAAAGCAGAAAGTTAATAGAATAACAGGTTCAGCATTAGCACAGATATTCTCAAAGGTACAAATAAAAAAACACAACAAATAAATAATTTTTTATATATGCAATAATGTTCAAGCATAGCTGCATGGGTGTGCCCGTTGCTTAGCTATTCTTAGCCCAGCTGAAACAGCACGATAAGATAAAAAGCAATAGACAGCAAGCATAAGCATAAGTGCAATAGTGTAGTGGTTAAAGTGTATGCTTTGCATGTAGTCATTCAAGACTCAAGACTTACTGAGGCCATTTCCGTTTTGTATGTGTAAACATTAAAATTTTAATTTTTTGTATATTTTGTAAGATGTAACTGATTTTTCTCAACCAGAGTAATGTATTAGGCCCAGATCTGAGGTGTCAGTGTAATAAAGTAGTGAAACCCCCATATAAACACAAGTGCCCTATACAGTATAGTCACACAAGAATAGATTAATCACAGCACATTGGTGGATGTTAGAGAAGGTAAGTAAATCTATATTATGTAATGAATGATGAATCAATCCCATGCAGGTGGTATACCAATATAATAAAACATAAGCAATGCTAAGCATTGCACAGCTATATACATTGTGTACATATGAATACTAAGCAAGGAATAGCCCATCTAAGTGGATTTGCCTATTGGTAAGCAATGCTGAACCTGCCCCGTTAAGCACTGCCAACTTTAGTTAAGCAGGTTTGCCCATAGCTTAGCTTAGCTCAGCATTTTCAAAAACATGCAATCATAGCAAAGGGCAGGAAATCAACCATATATAAACCCCACAGGCAGAAATACAGCTCATAACTAGTTGTAGCTCTCCACTGTATGGAGTATGGCAGGTGGTGAGAGGGCATGCACTTCCCGGCACAGCGCTGGGGCATACAGGAGTCCAAGGTCATGTAGGACTCCTGGTAAAAAAACATGACATGAGACTGCTACAGGACCAGTACCAGGGCTCCCAATATAAATCAGAAGCCTGGGAAAGTCTCACCCATGATCTCACCAGTGCCACTGGTATCCCCTAGACTGGTGAGCAGGTCCAGCACCACTATGCTGACTTGAAACGGAGAAAGAGGGAGCTCTTGGAACAGTGAGTCCAAGAAGCAAGAGACGGGAGAGATGTCCTAGCAGTGTGTAAGTATCCATAGCAATAATAGTTTACCAAAGACCAGCCTGTGTATGTGATGGATAGGTATGCATAAATGTTTCTCTATTTTCATTACAGCTGCAGCTGAGCGGGCTGTGAACTTGGAAGCCCATGCCAGCAGGTTGCAAGGCTGCATTGCGAGGCTGGTGAGTAACAATCCTGCTTGTAGTCATCATACCAAATAAATATAAAGGAGTAAAATGTCACCTGGCACTATAACAAATGTGTATGGTTTCTGCTGAATAAACCAGACAATATGACAGTAATAGTCCAATATAGATCATAGTTAAATAAAAGTGCAACTGCCTGGCAATAAAGTTCTAAATCCTGGACTGGTTGTGTTTACTCTACTATTGTATGGCCTCACATGTTGCATTCACCAAGATCTGGTATGTGAATAGTACTGCTGTGTCAACTGTTTCTCACACTGTGCTACATAAAAAATGTCTAGGAATGTCTGTATAAGAATGTTATAATTACAAGGTCAGATTGTACAACCAAGAGAGATGTAGACAGAAAACACTAAAAAGAATACAGCACTTTCTCCATAGCTCACTCTGATGAAACACAAATTGTTACATTTTTAGCACACACAGCCATGGTTCGAATCCCGGGAGTGGTAGTAAGCTGCCTAGTCAGTCTACCATAGGGAAAGTATAATGTGGAAACACTAAATATTCTAATGATACATATATATATATATATATATATATATATATATATACACAAATATATATATATATATATATATATATATGTGTGTGTGTATATATATATATATATATATATATATATATATATATATATGAATAGTTATAGATATATATAAAGAGAGTATATATAGAGGGTGCACAGAGTATTAAACAGCCATTATTGCTACAGTTGCCAACTTTCAAATGGCCAGTGTCTGATTCTTTCCTATAAATGAGAATTATTCCATGAAACATATACCCACATACAATGCAAAGGACATGACAACACACAGTTTGCATACATATAAATGTTTATTTGTGTACTATTTCAGTTGCTTATGCCATTTCTAATAACATTTAGGTGTTTGAAATACATAATAACTGATTAATGCAACTCTCAAAGAAAACATATGATACAGTAATCTGCAAAAAATAACATACTTTGCTGTCTAGGCTAAAGCCTTCAAGTAGTACAACAATAAAAAACACACTTGCCTTGAAGACAAGAATCAATCCACACTTAATGACAGATGTAGTTCAACAGCCTCCAATTACACTCTGTAGTCAACTCCCTAGGGGGAAATGTATTAATTGTCACAATGTAAATGTATCCATTACATAACAATGCTTAACTTAAAATGGCACTATCACACTGACAAACAGAACTGTGTGCAAGACAGTATGCTCTAGCCCACCACTGTTCCCATGGTGAAACGTATGCCACTAGTAATACCCCTTTGGAGGCAGTGCTGCAGTGGTACCGCAGTGTAACAGAGCTTTTGAAATGTGGTGCACCTGAGATTGCGCTTACTAGACGCAGATTACTGTTTCCAAACAGCAAACTCAGAACCAAACCCACACTACTCAGCTGTAGAACAAACTCTCAAAAGTGCCCATGCCAACCCTTGGTCAGAAAATACGGATTCTACCCAAAAAACGAATTGAACACACAAAGACGAAGACAAGAAAGACGCAGTCAGAATCTCATAGGAAGTCCATCACGTTTATTCGAGCCATCAAAGCATTTGATGGCTAGAATAAACGTGATGGACTTCCTATGAGATTCTGACTGTGCCTTTCTTGTCTTCGTCTTTGTGTGTTCAATTCGTTTTTTGGGCAGAATCTGTGTTTTCCGACCAAGGGTTGGCGTGGACACTTCTGAGAGTTTGTTCTACAGCTGAGTAGTGTGGGTTTGGTTTGGAGTTTGCTGTTTGGAAACAGTAATATGCATCTAATAAGTGCACTCTTGGGTGCACCACATTTCAAAAGCTCTGTTACACTGTGGTACCACCGCAGCACTGCTTCCAAAGGGGTATTACTAGTGGCATTTTTTCCTCCCTGCTGGGAAGCTTATACCCCATCTCCTGAAGGCTAATTCAAGGATTCTTATGGTGAAACCTATGCAAATGTACAGCCATATACCTTTATGTTTGTTATTACTGATATTCTTCACATGTTGTAATAGCCTAGGTTAAAAATATTTAATACCCTTCCCCCATAAAATGTCTTACAAGGGCATATAACAGTGTTCTCTATACACTGACCTCCAGATTGTACAGTCACACATATTTTGTCCAGCTGTAGCCCTCATATATATGGACTCTACCCCACAACTTGTGTGGGAGTCCACAACATCACTGGAATGATGGCAGGAATGTCAGCACTAAATAATGATAGACCATACCTATCAACCTCTTACTTCATGACATCTGGACAAAGCCTGGTATATAAGTGGAGGACAGAGGCTGAAACACAGGGCCATATTTGAAATATTGATGATATACACTGTGAAAGTTGCTGGTGTTACAGGAATGGTTGCAACATACCCTTACTCGGGAATATGAAGTGAGAAACACAAATGGATGTTGCCATGTACTGATTGCAATCAATGGAGAGAATGCCACTGATATGTCAGGGACAAGACCTGTGTGGGGAACAGACAAAACATAACAACCAATCCTCTGGCCATCATGTGGATAGGCCCACAGTTGAGGGCTATGCAGACAGACTGCCTTCCATGCAAAACTAGTATGTACACACAAACCCTGTAAAACTAGCAGCATTCAATGCCTATAAGAGCAATACTCACACACTGTACCTAGGTCTGGAACCTTATACAAACATGTAGTTGGCCTGTGTCCACAAGTCTTGTTGTAAGAGGTATTCCTACCTGCTGTCTGTAATACTGCTGCCCCCACACATGAAGGATGTCTTCCATACAGGCAAGGTAGCAAGGTAAAGGGACAATGCCCACAAGATGTACTTTTTTAAAGTAGTAGGTTGCTATGACATAGGCTATTGGAAGAACTACACAGCTACCTGCATTCAGTTAGCAAGTGGGGAACAGCAATTGGTGCAGATCCCATCACCTGAACATGGGCATCACCTACAAAAGCCATGCGTCAACCTATACAAACAAGCTAGATCCCAGTAGTGGAGAGAGAGAGAAACACACACAAAAAAAAACATTAGAAACCACATTAACAAAATGTAAAAAAAAATAGGAAACAAGAAGACAACTTGTACAGAAAAGGAACCTGAAGATAAACCAGGTATGTGAAACATGTAAGCATGTAATTTAATGTAGTACTTGGTCTGTAATAATGGGATAGTTGATTATGAAAAATGTATATGTGTCATCAATACTTGCTGTAATGATGTCCTGCTGAAAAAATGCTATGGACATAGTATCTGGCTTTTTCTACAATGGGCCATACCTACAAACTGTGCAGATCTTCACAGAATGTCAAGATTTAGCCAACATAGTGTTTGTTCTGCTCCTCCAAACATCTATATTAGTCTGGCAAATAGCTGGAGATGGAAGTAATGAAAGCCAAATGAGTTTCAGACCCCACCACCTTCAGAATAGTCATGGTAATGTGAAATGTAGCATGCTACAAACTTCATATGTTTGTAATAGGCATAACTACGATCTGTCCCTATGTATCCTCCTAATGTTAGGCTTTCTCCACATGTGATGCTGTAAGAGGTAGATAGGTTGGGTCACAGCTGAGGAGCCTGACACACCCTGAGAAAGGACAGCTCACATAAGGCAACCACTAGCGTGTCTGTCAAACTGTCATGTCTGTGCCACTGCTAGGCTAGTTAATGGGATATTGCCCATATCCATATGTTACCTATGAATATGAGTATTATGCATGTTTGTTTTGTAAATCTATGATACCTATATAGGGCATGAGCATAGTAAAGCACTGTTGCAGATGTGTGTGTTAAACCGCATGGGATAAATTGAATTAATGACATTCAACTGTACTTCTAGACAATGTTCACAGTTGTGACAGATATCTGTAGTCACTTACACATATGTGTGTGTTATGGCAGCTATATTAATACTTTATCAAAATTGACTTTCCTGTTTTTTCACCCATTGATGTGGACCAGTGACCAAAAGTCCTGGTATAACAGGTTGAGACATATGATTGAGCTGCAAGACTATAAATACAGTGTGCCATAATGACATAGAACATAAATGTATACCAAGTATCCCTTGAGCATGTTTATATATGCGTATCTTCAGCTGAAAGGCACAGAAGTAATAACATGGGTCACAAGCAGTCTGGAAAATAGGATGTGCATGTTGCACATTCACTGTCACTGCGTACAACAAATTAAAATGTGTACTGCTGCTGACTGTTGCATTGCCATGATACTGATATGGGTACTACAGCAGGCATGCTTATCACGTAATAATCAGAGAGGTGTACAACTGTGTTGTGACCCATTGTCCATGCCTACCACTAACAGCAATATCATCACACATACACACCTTATATCAAAGTGTACACACCCCTGTTGGAATGCCAGGTCTGTGTGCTGTATGCCAATGAGGTCACAGAAAGTCATGTCAAAATGTTTCTCACCTCAAATGTGACCTATAACCTGTACAATTCTATTGAAAAAGAAGCAAAGCTGTTTCATGGAAGGTGAGCAACCATTGCCAAGTGAAGATGTGATATGAAGTTAGAGTACAAACCAAGACAAATGGATGCTGTAATCATCTCAGCAGGTATTTACACAACATAGTGTAAGGGTGTGCACACACATTCAACTGGCTTACTGTACTGTGTATTAATTCCCATATATTTCCACAGGACAGGTTATGTTGCCTATTGAACTGAGCAGGCTATAGGACACATCACAGGTGAGGATTGTGTTGACATGTGCATCTGTGGGGTCATGTTCCAATTGCACAAGTACCATGCATTGTAACAGGGGTGTGTACACTTCATATCCACTGTAGCTATATGGAATCAGCAGTACCTGACCTGTGTAACTATCCTCCACCAACGATAGAGTAATCCCCCTTGTGGACAGCAGAAAGACACAAAGCACATAATAGGTTGCTATAGTGGCTGTCCAGGGACACATAGGTGCAGATCACAACTTGGAAGAAAGTGCATCTCTATCTGAGCAAGCATGTAGGTTCACAGGTGACTTCCTGTAACACTGACTATGACTAGAAATCAGACATATCCAAACCACCAAGGCCAATTGCAACCATGTCTCCACATATGTATCCAGTCTCAGAGCCAATAACAGAAGTCAGCCTGTACTGGGGGTAAAGCACACCTCATACACACAAGCCATGGATACAGGCAACCTGCATCAGACAGGATAGGCAGGAACCGTGGCACCATGTCCACAACATTAGTACAGGGGGATATGTACATCATCCACACTCCTGCCCACATCAATGGTGAGCATGGGCATAATGGCGATTGATGGCAACAACAGAAAGTCTCCATGGGGCATGAGAATGCCACAGTTTGCCTCCTACATGAACACAGGCATATGCTCACAGTTCCATCACACACTACAGTCAAACACAGACATGCCACCATCCACATGGAAGATGGCCACTGTACTTCTGCTACACAGAAATGAATGGTGAATAGTGGATTATGCCATTAAGTGTCCAACATTAGGGGAACTGGACAGGTCAGGGCCAGGAGTATAATGCAAGATGTCAAAGTCATGATAACTTACAGTGTTATGGTATAGTCTGGATTATTTGCAAGTAATATCCACTGCTGATGTGCACGTGGACAACCGTATGAGGTCCTGTGACTCTTTTTCATGTTTATGTCTTCCAGGTACAATGCCCTGGGAACGTTTGGCAGCGTTCACAAACCTTGAAAATGACACAATCATCCAATGCCTCATCATTCATCATGCCATACTATTTGGCCGCAGGGCCCAGGATCTGCAGGAGAGGACCAACCTGTGGAACAAGCTTGTTCACAGGGTAAACGATGTCTGCCTGCACAACCGAAATTATGAGCAGGTGCAGCATCAGTGCATAGATCTGATCCACCACACCTGTCAGCATGCTGCTGCAGTTAGGAGGGACCAGCTAGCCACAGGTGGGGGTCATGCCATCCAGCCCCCACTGACACATATTGAGGAGCTCCTCGCCAGCCTTGGGGCATCCGCCTGCCAGACAACCCAGCAGGCTGCAGACAGCATTGTGGAGGTGGGTGCTACCCACACAATGGATGAGGAGCATGCAGGCAAGGCCCCAGGGCACATTACTAGACCACTGTTGCTTATCCATTTTTATTTAAGTATCTACATGCATATGTCAGATAAGATAGTCTGTTGCTGCAGTGTAGTAATGAACAGATGTGCATAATCTCTAGTATTGTGGTTTGTACTATTGATGTGCTGAAATGCTGCTCCCACCCTGTACCAACGCCACAGGTGTGGCTACTAACATTACTTTCCTCACACAACTAGTTAGGTCCCTCTGGTATACCACTGGGGCAGCAGCCTGTAGCTGGTGAGTATGGAGTTGTTTTGTTCAGGTTTGCCAATACACTAGCCATGTTATGGTCATGCTATTTGCCATGCACACATTTAACACACCTACCCATAATGCATACTGTACATGTTCACTTATTGTTGGTGTTAATTGCACTGCATCACAGTGGTCACCATGGTGGCATATCTGAAGGGTATGTAAGAGTCCTGCAGTATACCTGACAACCTGTTAGTGCAAGATGTGTGGACAGAGATGAACATAATGGTGAGACAAATGGCCTACAGTAGGAACATGTCTGAAACATTACCCTTATACAGTGGTTACAACAGTGTATATACCACTATTACATTGGCAACTGTTCCTGATATAAACAATGGCAAACCACTATACCACATTCTACACCTTTTACAACCTGTAATGTGACCCTAACCTGAGTAATGAATGTGTAATATGGAATCATATGTTAGGACAACAAATATGGGGAATACATACCTTAACAAGCACTGAAAGCATATGTGTGCACACACTCCAACTAACATATTGTGGAAGCAGCTTGTTATGTACTGACAGTATTCACTCTTCTTGAGTACACGCATTCCATCAAGTACAGGGCCTCAATGTCATACCAAGTAATGGTATGCTGTCCAAGAAGTATGCCCATGACATTTGCCCACTCACCTGCAACAGAGGCAGCTGTGGCTTGCACACATTTTACAAACCATGAAATGGATCCCATATCCAAAAGGTTAGCACTCAGGAGTGGGAAAAGTAGCCTTACCTCATCCTTGCATATACCATGGCAAACAGTGCAGACAGTCATGAATGTGTGTATGAAGTATGGAACAACATTGAGGTAGAAAATAAACAGATGCTCATCCAAAAAAGATGACAAAGCATATGGCAAACTGGTCATGGAGGCTGCCCAGAAACATGCAGCAACACTGGGGGACTTGCAGGAATGTCTAGCAAGTACTGCCTGTGGAGTACCTGTGTTGACAATTGCCTGGATTCTGCATAAGTGTGACCTCTGGGTTAGGATAATCAGATGGAAGAGTTGTCCCACATGATACATCATCCAGGGGTCTCTACAGGTAGCATACACATAACATCAAGTCTCCCAAAGGCATGTGTTGCAATGTGTAAAGGTGTCATGAGACCAAGGCTCAAACCTACAGACAGTATTCATAAAGATATGTGTGGTGCACAAGCAACACCTCACTCCACCTCAGGGCCACCATCCCCAATATTTAGCTTGCTGGTGCCAGTGTACACCTTTAGGTTTTCTATTCATTAGCTGTAACTAGACCAGTAGACATGGTATTTGGAATTTGGAACACTGCAAAATAACCATCATGTGTGGCCCATAGTTGTCAAGCATCTGCAATAAGGCTGAGGATGGGGAAGGGTGTCAGCTTGAAACACAACAGTGAGCTGAAGCATACATCCAAAGCTTGCTAAGAATGGCTGTATCTGAACAGAGTGAATGTTATGAATTGTGCCAGACATAACCCTGACTCTACAGCAATAGTGAAGCCACTGTGTGACCTCCAAGTGATGGACACATGAGCTGATCTTGCAATATAGCAG
Source organism: Protopterus annectens (assembly GCF_019279795.1). Classification (NCBI taxonomy): domain Eukaryota; kingdom Metazoa; phylum Chordata; order Ceratodontiformes; family Protopteridae; genus Protopterus; species Protopterus annectens. Next base: position 673,626,593 of record NC_056746.1, read on the forward strand.
AGTTAGGGGACATTTATAGAGCAGAGTGACCAAATAATGGCAAGTGAATATGGGCCATGCTAGTATACTCCTTCCAGGAATAGTGACTGTTGTAGTTCACTTAACATGTGCTTCAACAAACCATTGTGTTAAGGGTGTACACACTTATGCAAACCACATATTGCATGCATCTCATTCAGCATCTGCAAGCCTAACACATTTGTTTGATACTGCATTGGATTGCACAGGTTATATGTCACATATCAGGTAGGTGTAATGTTAACAAATGAAGTATTGTGGCCCCATTCCACATCATAGAAGAGGCTGGCATGTCAACAATGGTGTGTACACTCCTCATATCCACATTAAGCTTTGAAGGTTGTCAGCATAACTGGATTGTATTGCACATACATACACTGCCAATGATGAGATCTGCAAATCGAAGGACAGGCATTAATTATTGATATCAGTTCTCATATCATCCCAGGTATGTGTCAGACAAACACATAGGGGTTGTGAGTAACAGAGCAAACATAGCTGCCACACATATACACATTCAGCAATGGTGTGTACACTTGTGAGGTAGGGTACACAGTACATGCCAGTGTGCTGTACAGGTGCACAGCAATACTGTGTACATGGGTGCAGTGTGTTCCAGGGGAAGCGGCATCACCTACTAACACAACTCATGCATCACAGAGATGTATAATGTTGGTAACAAGGATTGAGTATGGCTACAGTGCATGCTATTGAGTACCATATGTCATGCATGTTGACTGTTGGCTAATGAGAGGTCTGTGTAATATCTTTGTGCCACCTCACCTGTAAGTGTGTGTGTGTGTGTGTGTGTGTGTGTGTGTGTGTGTGTGTGTGTGTGTGTGTGTGTGTGTGTGTGTGTGTGTAGAAGAAAACCGTAATGTACAGATCTTAATTTACATTTCTTGTCTGCCGCTCACAGGTGACGAGGTGGGTCAGGATCCCTCCTGCAGGCAAACTGATATTAGTGTCCATACAGACTTTGACAATGATGATAGGCATAGTGAGGCATAGGCAGGGATATCAGGGGCTGAATCTGTGCCATTGGTTGGCATCCCACTTTTATCCACTCCATCCCTGCACACAGTCACAATGCCCATACATACACCATCACCAGTGACCATAGATTAGTGACAGTTGGTGGGTGGTGGCATGGGACAGGAAAGTGTGGTGACTATAGCAAGTGTGTCTCTACACAGCAGCCATAGCCAGATGACTGTCAAGGTACCACACAGGCAGATATACAGGGGGTGCTCATAGGAGGGCTGCTGACCATCATGCCCCTGGCAGAAGCGCCACAGCAGGTGTTACCAGATGCATGTTTTGGGCCATCATGGAGGCAGAGGCACATATGGCACCAGAGATAGTCTGAGGCTCCAGAGGGCTACTCCTCCTGCTGTACATGACTACATCCGTGATCTTGCAGGTGCCCACCGTTATTTTGCAGAGGTCATGGATAGATGGTTGGGTGAGATGGTGGGCATCCTTGACCATGTGGTATCTGTGGTAGAGCATGTGGTGGGAGTAGGGCATCAGCCACATGGATGTAGGTCAGTAACACTAATAGGCGGAGGTCTACGTGGATGTGCTACAACTCACGGTCACTCCCTTAGTGGCAGTACCAGTACCAGCACTGCAGTCGGGGTGCTGTCCACACCACAATTCAGCAGGCCACGTGCACGTGGTCCTGGCTGGTCCCAACAGGGATGCAGATCCAGCGGACAACTGTCATCATCAGGAGAGAGTACCATATCTGGGCTCTGCTTGGTAGTGCCTATCCAACCCCTGGCAGGCACACTTCCTGTGTCCATGGCCAGACTTGGTGAACTGTGTACCCTGCCATGTACGGTCAGCAGTTGCCCAACATACTCCTGTATAGGGCAGCAACATGGCAAAAATGTGTGCATACATACACGGACACATCACCAACACAGCTAGGGCACCTCCATACCTACACACACCACTTCTGCAGAGGCCATGTAATAAAGAACCCCCTAACCCACACACATGATGTCAACCAAATGGCTCAGCCTAGGCCTCTGACAAACCCACAACACACCCTGTGCATATGATTATACCTATGTCACATTGATGTCATCCATACCATCAATGTAGGGACATGCTAATATGGTTCTGATGCACAGGGTGAATGTACTAAGGTTTAGCAATGTAATGCTGTTTAACATATTGTCAGCTGGAATTATTACTGCTTACACATCAGGGTGTGTAGCTGTCCAGCCATGATGCATTATAGCTGTTATTAACACTGACTGATTGTGGTCTCCATAATGTATTCTGTTTGTGTTCTAGGTGTCTATGTGTCAGCAGGATGTTGGTATCCTGTCCTTTCCTACAAGAGGTGTGGCACTGTGGTGACACATTGATTGTGTCATATCCCAGGTACAGCTGAACACAAGTAACAGGTCTGTGTAACAGTTACTGCATGTGCCACATGGCTGATAGGTCTGAGGGGTGTATACAGGTGAGTGCATGGTGGCTGATGTAAGCAGTTCTTCTACGGTGGACAATGGTAAGTGCACTGGGTGGCACACACCAAATGGTTGTGAATAACACACACAAAGAGGCTTTGGTGTTGATGCAATACACAGGGAATAGTGTTCATATGAATGTACTTCATTTTGCAGTGAACTCATTTTGGCCTATGTAATTCCACCAAGACCAAATTGCCAAAACATCACATCAGTAAATAATCAGTTTGCTAGTTTAATGTCATTAACAATGGTACTGGCAGGATATATGTCCTCTTCCCCCATGTGGTACAATCCTGAAGTTGGTGACAACATAGGTGTGCTGGTGTGGGGGGGGCACAGACCCCCACTTTGGAGAGTGTGGGGTGGCATAGAACCACACATAGTGTGATTAACATCTACTTAACTTGTTAACATAAACTGTACAGTATAACAGCACACTAAGTGGGGGGATACGCACAACAATAACCCCAATGTGGGTGGTTGTGCCCACAACAACCACACCCAACTATATATACCAACTCACACATCCACTACTAGTTTTGATGGAATGAATTTCCACAAGATGATTGCTTAGAATGTTACATTTTGTCAGTTCATAGACAAATGATCTCCTGGGAAATATATTTTCTGCAAACTAAAGTAGATTCCTTCACATACACACACACTTACTTGGCAACACTGAGAATATAACCCCTACCTAGGTACTTATTGCTACTAATGTGTTTGGCCTTAATTGCACACACCACAGAGCTTTTAGGGTGAGGTGTGTCCAGAGCTTCCTGTTAAGTGAAAAAACATCACCAGGCATTGTACAGTATGGTAATGGGAGAATTACTGGGTGTTAATGAACAATACATAGTATGACATACTGTCATATACACAATGACAAACACATACAGTCATAGACACATTTCACAGACCCGGGTTTAGCAGCGCTAACTACCATGTCAGTGAGTACATACTGTTACAGAGTTTTTGCACACAGCACATGCACATGCATCATTGGGCTGGATAGTGTAATCAGTTACTTGTATGGTTGATGGTGACAGTGGTCCTCATACATTGGACCTTGGGACATGTACTGGATGTACCATGTGTAAAGACAGTATACCCAGCACCACACTCCACATTGGATATTGCACTCACTGAAACCCCTGATAATGCTGTGACATACCCACAATCACACATTGACCATGACTGCAATACAAACCCTTGTCTATCTAATCAGTGCTACTACAGGGATATGTATTTACTGCACGTGCCATAGGGATAGTAGGATGAGGGTTTGTCATGGCTCTCCTAATGTCAGAAACATTGCCATCCCTTATAATGTATGACAAGGTTTAGTGTATTTGGAGAATTTGGCCTCAGAATGCTGTCTCCTACAAATATGCACACTCACACACAATTGCACACAGACACACACACACACACACACACACACACACACACACACACACACACACACACACATTTGCTAGGACTCAGAGGGTAACCCACACCTATCTATCCGTTTGTAGAACAGTGTTATGCTGGTACTGCAAGCTCTAGTTATCCCATAGGGTGAAGAGTATAACAAGGTACATTTAATGTGAATTACAGCAGCAGCTGTTTCTAAGTATAGCAATGGGGGGTGTAGTGGGTGAGAAGACCCTCAGAGTATTTTCAACTACAAGTTTACAAAACACACAGACACTGTTATTCTCAGTAATGCACACTGACACATTTGTCAGTACTGAGGGCCATAGGTACAGGTGATCCCCAGGGTGACAGTCAAATTCAACATCCAGTCATCTGGCTTTCTCTTGCAGAGGGCCAGTGAGGTGCTCCAATTGACATGTATGCAACATATATTGCATAACATGGCCAGTGTCTGGGTTAGGGACCTGTACCCAAGCATGTTCTGTTGACTGTGGTAGTCTGGTTGAGTTATCCATGGCATGTGGTGCATACAGAGTGGGGTTTCCTAGCTGTGGCATTCATAACACAGCTGGGCAGACATGTCAGTGTCAGTCAATCAGAGATTGCCTGTAAACAGCCAAGATGGATACCTGACATCTGCACATCTGTAAAAAGGACAGATAGAAATCAGCTAGCCAATGGGTTGTGCATTGGGATGAATGTTTTGACAAACAGACGTCTGACACTGATAGGTATGCCATTACTACATGACAGCAGTCCTCAATAACGTCATAAACACATAATAGTCTACAGTTAATATCAACATATCAGATCAATATCCAATAGGAGACACTTAAAAACATGCACCTCAAACACCAAGAACACGATAGTCAGTATTCAGAGTCCAGCTTTGCATGCAAGGGTGTATGGTTCCAGTACTACAATCTGCAATCTACTCTAACTTGGAAAAGCACTGTTAAAATTAGTAACATAATGATACAATATATGCAAGTGTGACTGCATATAACCTGGGATACTACCTATGCATGAAACACATACAAAGAGAAAAGATTGTGGTACTACCCATCTATTCTCAGGTGTCCCATACAGTATACTCACACCCCTTGCTACTGTAATGACAGCTCATAGAAGCATGTTATGTACATGGAATTAAATACAGTTATTAAAGATGTCATTACCTTGCTATTTTATCAGACTAGAATGTGATCACTGGTTACCAGGGCTGAGCTATGCCTAGCAGGTATAAGCATTGATTAAATGTAAATGCTAAGCAGATTTTCACACTGGTAAGCAAAGCGTACACGGTGTAAGTGCCTTTTCATTTAACCATACCTTAGCAGTGCTTAATATAGATCAAACCCGCAGAAACCCACTTAAAGCTGCTCATAAATGCCTTAACCACTGTGTATCCAACAGTCCTTGCTCTGACTAGCAACAAAATAAACAGCCCATGCAGGTCTTGAACCCAGGACCCTCTAAACTATAGTCACTGCACTTAAACACTATGTCATCTAAGCTGTAAAAATATCTGTTGCTTTTTCAGATATATCAGTAAGTACACGTACTGAATCGTAGTGAACAACTGATTTGACTATTACAATTGTTTACTACTTGCTAGTGAAAATAGAGTTAAACCAGTCATGTTTTTATATCTAAATATACATATGTCAGATAAATATGGTGGCATACATCTGAGAAAGTATATACAATGCTCATGTTTACACATAACAATGATATGTATATGTATATGTATATATATATATATATATATATATATATATATATATATATATATATATATATATATATATATATATATATATATATATATATATATATATACATGCACATACACACACACATATATATATATATATTTATATATATATAGCTATATATATATATATATATATATATATATATATATATATATATATATATATAACATATGCCAATAACATGTAGTAGAGTCATATCTCAGCACCATAACTCTAAACCTCTTAGTGCAAGGGGACGTAATGTAAGTATTGCAGTTATAAATGTAGAATGTTGCTACAGTAACAGGGGTTGTGTCAACAGACATGTTGTGAAGGAAGGCTCTTCTGAAACTGACATGTACACCATCAGTTACTGACAGACATCATAAAATCATCTTAGTGAAGTACCACACAAATCACACTAATTATCCTGTGGAATACAGCAGAAATCTGACTAATAAACGTGGACAGTCTGAAACAATCTGGTCAGTCCAGAGGTATACACAGAACTCCTTAGTGCAAGAAGTGTGGACCAAACCTGACAAAGGGGATTTTACAGCCATGAAAATGGGTATATCACAAATACTGGAGTAGATAAGCTCACACAGTTGATGCATTCACATCCTCCTGTCTGTCCTAACACATATTAACTGGAGGAGCAGAGGTCCCAAGCCCACATACTTCCCATTAGCTAGTTACATACATCATCACAGCAGCCCACTGCTTTGTCAGAAATACACAACATGTATGGTGGCCAGGCAACAGTACATCTGACAAATATCTGGACATAACATCACACTAGGTAAATACACTGAGCTGCTAGGCATGTCACCAAGCACTGTCTAAACTAGAGGCTGACTGGTACAATACTAACCCAATTTTCCTATGGGGAAAACACATGTAATTGCAAATATAGCAGGCACTACTGGTATGTAACAGCATGGAGTAACAGACACCAGTGTGAAAGTGCATACCCGCAACCAATCTCAACACAGTCACATTATGGCAAGCCTAATTAATAGTATATGGACTGTATGAACAAAACCATCATCATATTTTCCACTCACACACTAACCCTACATATACTGGCCCAATTCACAGTGTAGTCTGATGCCTGACTGTGGTATGGGACATGTCTCAGTCTGGCCCAGCAAACATATACACTGATAGGGTACAAGAAACTGGAGCAACATGCAACATCAGATAGAACAGGACCAAGAACACTGACATCTACCCCAGTCTGTACACAGGCCAAATAACATATTCACAATACACTGCTACACAATACTGACACTCTGTCAAAAATCACCATAAGTACACAAACCTCACTACTGTACACACTACAACAGAATGTCCAGGTTTTGTCCTCAAATATAAAGCCTCCTATGCCTCCTATACATACCATGCCTGGCAGTCTGATATATCACTGGCTTGATATCAGGAATTATGTCAGTAAATAATGATATACTGTACATATGCACCTCTTACTGCATGAGATATAGACAAAGGCTGGCAGACTTGGGGGACAGAGGCACAAACACAGGGCCAATGTTGACATATTTCTGTGATAAACTGAAAAAATCGCTGGTGTAACAGTTTTTCTGAGGGATATGAAGTCAGTAACACACATGGATGTCACAATTTACTGACTGCAATTATCAGAGTATGCTACTGCATTTATAAAGACAGAAAATGTGTGAGTAACACACCACATCTAAGACTCCAATCTCTGGTCAGTCTGCAGATAGCCCTACCGGTGAGTGTTTCCTCAACCACATAACACTGTCATGCCAGACTTTAAATAATGCAGAACAGCCATATCCACACAAACCCTGTTAAACCAACATTACTTCCAATGTAGAACAGCAATACTTACATTCTGTCCCCATGTCCGAAACATTCCCTTCCAGTTTGTTGGCCTGGCTCCACAGTGTTTGTCATAAGAGATACTTCCAACTACCCTCTGTGATGCTGTTTGTCAGACAGCTACATGAAGTCCTGCTCATAGTGAAGGTAAAGGGTCAACATCCACATAAAGTGCTTAGTTATAGGAGTTTGTTTCCATGCAATTGGCTATAGGAATGATACCCCAGTGATTCCACATGCAATTAGCAAGTGGGGGACTCCAATTAGTGCACATGCCATCAGCTGATCATGAGCATTACCTACAAAAGTCAAGCTGCTGCCTATGCAAAACAGATGTATTTTCCACATCTACTAGAGAGGGAGAGAGAGAAAGTAAGAAAGGAAGAGAGAATGGGTTTGTGTATGATCCATGGGTGGAGAGTGGTCTCTGGGTATTATAATAGTTGCCTGTATTGTTTACTAATCCATACTGTCACATAGTAATTGCACATGACAGTAGACATTTATGGCTGTGGATTGTCTACAACAACCTCTACAGTGTTTGACAACTGTTGGCCTTGTGATGTGGACATTGGGACATATAGGTCCTCAATATAATAATGTAACAAAACCTGCACTGCAATGGATCCTATCATTACGCAATCACCATAACACCCACACAGGATACTGATAACACACACACTTACCAGTACTGAACTTCAACCCCCTACGTGGCTATATATTGCTATTACAGTGTTTCGCAATTATCGCACAAGCCACAGAGCTTACATGTTGGGGAGTTATCCAAAGGTATCTTTGAAGGTGAGTGACATCAGCAGCAGTGCTAAAGAAGATGTAAGGGAAGTGTAGTAAGTGTGAATATCCACAAAATCAGGGATCCACAAAGACACACTCTCTCACAGAAACACACACATTATCACAATTGCCAGGACAAGGATTAGAACTCCAACCTAACTAGTTTGGTATACTACAGTATTACGCAGTTATCACATGCACCATGGAGCTTATAGGGCTGAAACTTGGCCAAAGGATTATTTCAAGGTGACTGACATCAGCAGGCATGCTAAAGTAGGGCAATGGGAGGTGTAGTAAGTGTGAATGGCCTCAAAATCATTCATCTTCCCCTACACACACACACACACACACACACACACACACACACACACACACACACAAACATTTGCCACTGAGATCCATAGGGTTCATTGCTTCACAGGTGTGTAGTAGGAGAATGAGCCTGAAGGCACTACAAGGCTAGGCCAAAGGAATACCTTGGCATCAGGCAACATGACAATAGTCCCCAGTGTGGCTCAGGGGTGTTGTCCCTGGAGTGGTCCCCAGGGGTGTGTATTGTATTCCCCATCCACTCATCTGGGTTTCTATTGTGGGTGGCCAGTGATGTGCACTGCTTCCCATGTATGTGATCTATATTCCATAACATGGACAGTGTCTGGGTTGTGCACATGTCCCACATGCATGTTCTTTGACGTGAGGAAGTGTAGTTGAGGTTTCTGGGGCATGTTGTGTGGACGGATGGGTATCTTCTGATATAGCATTCCTGACCTCATTCGGTGAGACCTGACCATGTAACTGAGGTCGTGATTGCACCTACATTGGCAGTATGATACAGGTATTCAGTGGAGTTAGTGGTGTCTGTCCATACAGGGCATGTGTATAAGACATGGTATTCCCTTTGTGGGGTATGTTTGCAGACTCTACAGTTATTGTAGGTGTCCAGTGGAGAACATGGCAAAAGGGACACTGTACACATTTATTTGGCTATTGAGGGGTTGGAACAAGGATGGCATGTCCTTTTACTTGCTGCATAACACACAGTCAGGAGATGTAACACAGCAAAGTACTTTCTGATGTCGGTGGCACTGTTGTGGTCAACAGGCATGTAGTCCACTGCTATCATACTGTGGTTACTATCTGGGGGCAATATGCAGGGTAACTACCAATATAATGGTTGTTGCCTAGCCAAGTGTGCTTGTGTATGATATGTGGGTGGAGAGTGTTCTCTGAGTAATAGAAGGGTTGCCTATATTGTTCACTAATCCATACTGTCACATTTAGGGCTGTGGATTGTCAACATCAACATCTCCGGTGTTTGACATCTGTTGACCTTGTAATGTGGGCATTGTGACATATACTAGGTCCTCAACATAATAATTTAGCAAAACCCACCCCTCAATGGATCCTGTTATTACACAATCACAGCAACTGCAAGGATACTGATGACAGACACCCACACTTGTCAGTACTGAAATTCAAACCCCTACTTATCTATGTATTGCTACTACAGTCTACAGCATTTATCGCATGCACCACAGAGCTTATAGAATAGATATTGTCCCAAGGTACTTCTAAGGTGGGGAACATCACCAGCCCTTGTAAATACTGCTATTGGGTGATGTAGTGGGTGAGAGATCCCAAAAAACATTTTATTCTATATACACATGTACATTTACCAGGTTCAAACCTCTGCCTAGCAATCGTTTCACACCATTATGGTTACACATTTACCACATGCACCACTGACCTTACATAGTTAAGGTTTGACAACAGGTACTTCTAAAGTGGATGATATCTGCAGGACTGCTAAAGACAGGCACTGAGATATGTACTAGGTGTAAATGGGACCAAAATCTTTGAGGTACAGATATACATATGTACACACACAGACACTAGCCTCAGATGACACTTAAACCCATACCTATGTAGTTATTGCTCCTACATTGTTCCACACTTATGGCACGTGCCATGGAGCTTACCCATTGGAGAGTTGTGCCAAGGTATCTTTGAAGATGAGTGACATCAGCAGCAGTGGTAAAGGAGGGGTAAGGAAAATGTTGTAAATGTTAATGACCACAAAATCAGGTCTCTATAAGGATACACACACTGTCTCACACAAACACTCACATTTATATAGTTACCAGGATCAGGATTAGAACTCCTACCAAACTAGTATTTTACTCTATAGTATTAAACAGTTATCACAAGCACCACAAAGCTTACATGTTGGGGAGTTGTCCAAAGGTATCTTTGAAGGTGAGTAACATCAGCAACAGTGCTAAAGGAGGGATAAGGGGAGAGTAGTAAGTGTGAATGTCCATAATCATCAAAGACACGCACACTCTCTCACACAAATGCACACAGTTTCCACGTCTGGGATTAGAACTCCTACCTAATTAATATGTTACAGTACAGTATTATGCAGTTATCACAAGTGCCACAGAGCTTAAATGCTGGACAGCTGTCCAAAGGTATCTTTGAAGGTGAGTAACATCAGCAGCAGTGCTAAATGAGGGGTAAGGGGAGAGTAGAAGGTGTAAATGTCCATAAAATCAGGTATCATCAAAGACACACAAACCCACACAGTTTCCATGTCTGGGATTAGATCACCTACCTAACTAGTTTTCTTCACTACAGTATTACACAGATATCACAAGCGTCATGTAGCTTATAAGACTGAGACTTGGCCAGAGGGTTATTTCAAGGTGACTGACATCAGCAGGAGTGCTAAGCTGGGCAATGGGAAGTGCAGTGTGTGGGAATGGGCCATAAATCATTCCTCTGGAAACACACATACACACATACACACACACACACACACACACACACACACACACACACACACACACACACACACACACACACACACACACGCACACACACACACTCACACTCACACAGTTACACACAACTTCACATTTGACAGGACTGGGTATACAAATGCTAGATGAATACTGATTTGTACTATTGTGTCGGTTATCACAAGCACCACAGACACTATAGGGCTGAGGGCTACCAAAAGGAATGTCTACAGTGATTGACATCAGCACATCATGTGATATCGACCAATTGGATGTGTGGTGGGTGGGACGGGCCTCATAATGGAATTCTCTCTGTCACTTTCTATCTCTCACTTCCCCACATCTCTGTGTGTGTATGTTTGACATATTATAGTGTGTTGGTCTTGGTATGTGTGAGTATTCCTGTCAATGTGTGTGCAAAGCATGAATGGTGTACAGTTTGGTGTGTGTGTACAGACACCTGTGAATGACAAATATGTATTGTCCACTGTGTTGTCAGACATGGACTTCATTTTTCTAAGTGCAGGAGCATGCCCAGTATGACCTTCTCTATTGAGTGTGTTAACCCATTCAAGGTAGGGTTGTACTCCAGTACAGGGTCTGGTGTTCTACACCTACAGATAGCAACCTGTTTCTACAGGATATCTGTATATAGGTTGACAATATGGAGTCACAATGGGTGATAGATAGTGGGATACTGTAACTATTACTGTCTGTGCTGCTTGTGTTACATGGTTGGTGTTAGCAGAGATGTTAGACATTTATACTGTTTTACACTGTGATGTATTATGTCAACTACTGAGGTATACTTATTTGCTCACAGTCATTTCTTGGGAAATACAAGATGAATGAAGCTGTGTCCAGTATTGGGGTCCGCAGCCTACAAATTCTTGCACACTCATGCCATTCTGGAGGGGCAGCTGCAGACACTTGCTGATGGGTCTGTGTAAATGGTCCAGCGTCTTGGTACTATGGTGGCTGAGGATCCCCTTCTTGTACATATATCGACTTAACAAAATGGCCATATCTTGCTGTGGCCATACCTCTCAGCTGCACAGATTGACCCAGTTTACCCAGAGGCAGGGCTCACATATGTGGTCAGTTCCCCTTCACATTGTGGTTTACGAGCAGGTTTGTAGCCACCCATTACTGGGTTTGCAGGCAAGGGTAGTATGGGCACACATCAGAGTTTCAGAATTCACACACTCCATGACGTCCATGCTTCTACACCCCCCACTCTGTTATTCTATCCTCTTCCTAACATTATGCAAGCAATATCTGAGATGTATCCCTATAGTTGGCCCTTCATCCCAGCGGTATTTAGGGGTTGGTCCACAGTTCATTCAGTAGGACAAGGTGTGCAAGCTAATGGGATTTGTCATAATGGCCTTGCATTTGTGTTCTGTTGACTGTGTTAGGTTGTTAGTTGGGACTCCATGAGATACCATACATTGACACTACAGGTGAGGCACAGGCCGTTCACAGAGGACTGTAGGCCATTTGGTAGTGATGCAGGCCATCTGTAGCAGGCCAGTGTATTCTGTCACTCCTACATTCCCAGGCTGCAAGCCAGTGGATTCCCCTGGGGTGACAGGGTAAGTGTGCGAGGTGTTAATGGCAATAGTTCCTGTCCATATTTAGCCATTGGTCTGGATGCAGGCCAGGTGCTGCTTACAGCTAGGGACACACCTGCATGGGACACTGCTTCAACATGCTGCATTCTCTGGGTATTCCCATACAGAAGTAGGGTCATACTGTACTCCTTCCCAAAAGCAAGGATATGACTTGTGATAAACCTGTGGCTGATGGTGGGGTGAGCTGACTGCATGTGTGATATGGAAGCTACTTGCAGCTGACTCACATATATACATAGGACATTCCCCCTATGTTGCCTTGTGCAGGGACATAGGCAGTCTCTTATTAGTTCATGACTGTGCCTTTTGTGGTCTGCCACTGATTAGCCAGACTACATCAGTATTCCATACTACACAGACAACTAATGTTCTGCTAACCTGTATGTACAATTTCAAAGTTGTGTGCAGTTGACTATTGCATTTTATACACTCTGTCTAGGGTACTTCCACCTGTGTACTGTGTGTATGTATGGGCCCACATCCATGACATATCCATCTTTCAGATGGTGACAGATATTGACATCTGGACAGTCAGTATGGATGACTGCTGACATGGGTATTGCTGAGAGGCATTGTGGTTGGCACTTTAGTTGTTGGAACATGGCCATGTCATCCACAGTACTGCCCATAGGCCACAGAGACACAGCCCTCCATGCCTACATGCTGACCACTTCCAGACAATATTGAACACACAACAACCTAACACATGGACCCCTGCATATTGTACACATGCAATAATCTATCCTGTAGATTGGGCCAGCTTAGGTAATCTCTGCCTCACTGTTATTACTCCTCACACTTACATGTTACTGCATTTCTACATAGGACTGGGGGGGGGGGGACACCTGACGACTTTAAACATTTGCTATAACTGTAATGGTATTTCAGGTACTCTGTTGGCTTCCATTTCATTTTGTATTCTGACCTACCATGCAAACTGGAGGCATATCAGTAAAGTACAGATCTTAATTTTTATTGACCTACATTTCAGTTTTAGACTTCTTACCATTCAGAACTAACATACAACTGCCAGACCTGTTGTAGTCTGTCTGTGTAGGTCTGGAGGGAGGCTGTTCACCATTGCCATCAATTGGAGACCTTAGCCCAGACTTTCTTTATGGTCATCTACACCTGTCCTGCTGGCTGAGGCTGGTGGTGGGCATGTGAGCCTCACTGACATGCATGTGTGTGTGCCCTATGGACACACATTTGGGCCACCACATGTACTGCAGTGGGATTTGTCACCTTGTCTAGTACTGCCTAGTATGTTGACACCAATATTTGTTATGGATTTTATGCTGCCCATATAGGTGTTCACTATCTGCTGCCATCCCATTCAGCCACCCGATTCCTTTGCATGCTCACATCCATACCATAGATACAACTATCAGAACATACTACTCCATTCAGCAATTGTTAGGAAGAGTGACTTACCTTGTGGCTGTGCCAGTACTGAGGACGGTGCTGGAGAGCTGACTATGTCAGATCCACATAGTACACTCTTTTACATGATAAAGCACAAGTAGTGTCATGTTTGGCATCCCTTTTACTGTATGTGTGAGTCAGAGAGAGGTGTCCTTCCCTGGGTCCCTACTGTGTCAGTGGATGTGCTATGCCTTGCCTCTTTGCCAAGGCCTGGGCATACTGGGCATGCCTCCTTCTGCCTACCTGGGCAGGCTCAGGTAGTTCATCCTCCGAGTCCCTCTGTGCTTGTGCTGGCCTTGGCAATGGTGGGGGGTGTGTGGCCTTGCCCCGTGCTGATCCTTCTGCAGCTGTTTCCGCAGGATCATATTTTGTAGCATGGCACATACTATGAATAATGTGTATATGTAGCTGTAGAATACTGCAATGCTCCACCGGATATGTCCAGGCAGTGGAACCAAGACTTGAGCATCCCAAACACACGTTCTATTATGATTCTGGTTTGTGTGTGTACCTCATTATGGAGTTCTTGTTCAGGTGTGTGTGCACTTCTGAGGGGGTGTCATCAGCAATGGCTCCAGTGCATAGCCAGCATCCCCCACTAGGTGGCCATATGGGATGTCCCCACTGGCAAATGACTGGTACAGCTGTGTCATATGCCAGATGTGGGAGTCGTGATAGCTTCCAGGGCTGCCAGTACACACATTCAAGATAATGCCCTGGGCATCATACATGACCTGGCAGTTGATGGAGGGGAAGTGCTTGCAGTTTATGTAGACCCTACCCCACTCACCGGGTGGTGCTTTGATGTGTATATGCGTGCAGTCTATAACACCCACTACATCAGGGTATTCTGCTTTTTGGTGGAAGAGATGCATAATGCTGGTCAATATCTCATGGGAGTTGAGGAAATATATGTGCTCACTGGCATGTGCTGACATGGCATCCAGGAACTGGTGGAGTACCCTGGATGGTGATGCCTGTGAGATCCCCATGATAGCACCAGTTGCCCATTGGAAGATACCTGTGGCTAGTATTCTTAAGCCTACACATACCTTGGCATCCACTGGGATGGGTTCCCCGCTGTTGGTTTTGTGTGTGAGACATGGCCGGCACAGCTCAACAATTTGCTGTAGAATGTCCCTGTCCATCCTATAGTGCTCCACTATCTCCAGCTCATGTAGCCTCTGGTAGGTTACACTAAGTCTGTACACTCTTCTACTCCTCCTCACTGTGGGTTGGTCATCAGCATTCACATCCTCACCACCCTCAGCCTCGTGCATGTATTGATGTATGAGAGCAACAGCAGTCCCTAACATTTTGTTAGTTTTGTCAGGTAATATTTCCCCCTCTGTGTACACTGGTGGTGTAGAGTTTGTGGGAAAAACCAGATGGGAAGGTGTTTGCTAGGCTTCTCCATGTGTAATTGGCTGATTCTGATACATTTCACCAGCCAACTATGCTACTTCTCCTTGATTGCCTTCCTACTGCTGTTATCCCTTCCCACTGCCTTCCTGTTTAAACCCCGAGGCACGGTGCACATACCCAGTGCTCAGATGTTAACAGAGTTTCGATTTCCTTTTTTTTGTTTTTTGTTTTTTGTTTAAAACCCGGTGCACAGCATGCACACCCATTTAGGCAATGTAAACACTGCTAGGCAGCCTCAGACATACCCCCTTCCTTAGCTGTGCTTAGCTAAAGGTAAACACAGGCCACAGAGCTCCAATAAGCTTACAGCATGCATGACACTCCCCCTTATGAGGTCATCCACCTCTTAAACTTATACAATGGTGTTGCTGTACCTACACGGTTGAGTGCAAGCTAACAGTGAAAGGAAATCTCTGATTCAGTATCAATCCCCTCATTTTTATATAACAGAATGCTAATTCACAGTTACCATACTCACACTCAGCCTTCCCCCTTAGCAATCACTATTCCCTGGTATTGTTGTCTTATGCATGCCATTGACTATTATGCCAAAAATGCTGGTTTGGGTTTAAAAGCTTATTTCCACCTTTTTTTCTTATTTTTGAGACAATTCCGTTTGCGCACCGCTGCCCTACGCTTAAACGCCAGAGATCAGCCAAAAAAAAAGAAAGTTGTTTTTTATAATTTTACAACTATTTTTCATGCCAATCGCAATATATTTGGCCATTGGCATGCCTACTACATTGAATACATGGTTTCTTTCGAGCTGTCATGCCTCTGTTTTGTAGTTTGCAGAAATGTATTCGGTTAGTAACCAAATACATTTCTGCAGGTTACACTATTCCTGCACAGATGCCTGCCTGCTTCCTGGATCACTAATTCACCTCATTTGCATGGTTTTCACCAGAAAATGAGGTAATTAGCATACAGTAGTGGTGTCCATGTGGGAATAGTGTAGGCCTGCTTGTGCACATCTCGGGGGCTTGTTCCTGGATCACTCAGCGGCCATATAGCATGCAGCAGCTCTTGCGCTATTCAGGCACTCCGTGCAGCACTTGCTGAATCTGGGGGACAGTGTTTGGCTATAATGCTTAGAAACTGTTGTGCTAATTCCTAGTGTATGGGCATACCTCTCAACTCTAGCTTATTCTGAATGTTAAGGTCTGCATTCCATACTGTTCCACATTAAAAGGGTTTGCCACAGTGATTGTTGGGAATATTTGTAATTTCTCCCCATGGCAAATAATAGTGAAGTATTTATATTCAACTAAAGAGCATTAGAATAAGTCCAAATAAAACAGCCAGTCATGCACAGCACAGCAAAATGTCCTGGTTAAACACAGAACAAAACTTAATAAACAGGTTTAACGTTTCAAAAAAAAATTTAAAAACATATTAAAAAAAGAGGTAAGTGCTTTCATAGCATCTTTTCACTAGCAACTTCATCAGATCTAACTACTAAGACCCAAACTAACTAACACTTAAAGAAAGAGCTGCACTGTTACCTCATCAAGTCACATGACTTCAGTATAGGTCTTAAGGGGACAGCTTCATGTAAACCAATCCCTTTAGCAGCTTACATTTCTAAAATCCATTTTATTTCTGTATATTCAACCTTGATTCTAATGTCACCACCCCTTTTATTGCAGTTAAATAATTCTAATACCAAAAATTTAAACTGATGCGAAGTACTACATTTTAATACATGTTAATATAAAGCATTCCTGCTATCCTGTTTTCTTATACTATATAAGTGCTCACATATCCTGTCCTTCAGGCATCTATTTGTTTTACCCACATAGTAGTTGTTACAGAGCACACAGAATGCAAGGTAGACAAGATTACTGCTTTTGCAGTCTGCATAGAAATGAAATGTATAAGTGTGTCTTGTGGTGGGGTAGGTATATGTATCACAGTTACGTGTATATTAACAAATGTTACAAGTCCTGCAAGCATAAGTGCCTTTCATTTTTGATATATTCTTCTTCTTAATAAGGGGTTTGTAACATAGAATCTGTTTTAAAAACCAAAATGTGGTGTATCACCCAGTATGTTCCTATACCTCATATCAGATGTTAAGATATGCCAATTCTTCTTTACCACTTCACACACTGTACCAACATCACTCAAGTAAGTAATACTCATTCTAAGTTATTTTCATGTGTATTATTTAATCTAGTAAATGTTACATTTTCAATTTGTGCAGAAAAGTAAGATCTAGCCTTATCACCCCTGTATTATTAACCTCAGTCTCGTTATACCCCTTGTAAAAAAATCATTTCTAAAATTCTCAAAGGATTCTTTCATAGTGTCATCACTTAAATTTAAGCGTGCATACCTATAAAATGAAATGTCCCTTCAGGACATTTCAATGAACATGTTTGGGATGCATGCTATTTTGATGCAATACATTGTTCTTCTTATATTCCTTCTTATAAAATTTTGTGCTCAATGCATTCCCCCCCGGATTCTCAAAAGCAAGATCAGTGCAGGAGCTCAAGCAGGCAATATGTCTGCCATGCGATCCAGGAACAGCCTGCAGGTGGCGTGCATGAGCGCTCCTGCACTTATCTTGCACGGACTAAGCCTTGGTATGCAAATCACCCCATTTGCAGGTGAAATCCATGCAAATGAGGTGATTTTGCAATCAAGGAAGCTTGCAACAGTCCGTGCAAGACTAGTGCTAACTGCAGAAATGTACTCAGTTAGTAACAGAGTACATTTCTGCAAAATTCAAAACGGAGCTATGACAGCCCCAAATAAAGGCTGCATATCATGTAGTAAGCATGCCAATGGCCAAGTGTAAGGCCATTGGCATTGCAAACATAAAAAAAAAAATACAAAAATCAATTTTTAATTTTTTTTAGCCAATCTCGGTTGTTTAAGAGTAGGGCAGCAGTGCGCAAACAGGATCAGAGGGAAAATAATAAAATAAACCTAAAATAAGCAGTCTAACTAAAATCACTCTTTTGCCATGCAAGTCAATGGCAGGCAGCAGACAACATGGCCAGTGAGTAGTGGTTACTAAGGGGGGAGGCTCAGTGTGAGACATGTAACTATGCATTAGCAGGTAATCCTATGCAAATGAGGGGAATGATAGTGAATCCCAGGTTTTCCCAGCATGCTAGTCAGGTCCCAACAGTGTAAGAGTAGGAATAGCTTGGTGCAAGCTTAGGAGTTAGCTGACATTATAGGGGTGTGTGTCAGGCATACGTTAAGCGGATTAGAACCATGTAGCTCGGGTTTGCTCCTAGCTTAGCACAGCTAGGCTAGGGGGTGTGTCTAAACCTGCTTAGCACTCTTTACAAAGCCTAAGCAGGTATGTGTGCCATGCACCGGGTTTTACAGGAAGGAAAAAGATGTTAAACCAGGAAATAGCAGCAATGTGCACAATTGAGCATGCTGTTTGCGCGACGCGCACACGGCCTTAAACAGGAAGGCAATTGGAAGGGGAAACAGCAGTATGAAGGTAATCAAGGAGAACTAGCTTAGCTGGCAGGTGAAATGTATCACAATCATCCAATTAAACAGGCAGCTGACCAGCCCAGCCCAGAACACTACTATAAACTAAGCAAACACCTTCCCCTCTGGTTTTCCCACACTCTGCACCACCGGTGTAAACAAGTGGGGAACACTCACAACAGCAAAATGATAGGGGCTGCAGTAGCTATCATACAACTTGTGGAAGAAGCTGAGGGTGGTAAGGATGTGAATGCTGTCAACCAACCCATAGTGAGGAGATGGAGAAGAGTGTACAGACCCACAGTAACCTACCAGGGGCTACATGAGCTGGAGATAGTGGAGCGCTATAGGGTGGACAGGGACCTCCTACAGTAAATTGTTGAGCTGTGCCAGCCATGTCAGACACACAGAACTAACAGAGGGCAACCCATCCCAGTGGATACCAAGGTATGTGTAGGCCTAAGAATACTAGCTACAGGTACCTTCCAAAGGCCAACTGGGGATATGATGGGGATTTCACAGGCATCAGCATCCAGGGTACTCCACCAGTTCCTGAATGCCATGTCAGCATGTCAGTGAGCACTTATATTTCCCCAACACCCATGAGGTGTTGGCCAGCAATATGTAACTGTTCCACCAAATAGCAGAATACCCTGAGGTAGTGGGTGCAATAGACTGCACGCACATGCACATCAAAGCACCACCCGGTGAGCGGGGTAGGATCTACATCAACTGCAAGGGCTTCCCCTCCATCAACTGCCAGGTTGTGTGTGATGCCCAGGGCATAATAATGAATGTGTTTGCTGGCTGCCCTGGAAGATATCACGATTCCCACATCTGGCATCTGACGCAGCTGTACCAGAGATTTGCCAATGGGGACATCCCTAATGGTCACCTAGTGGGAGATGCTGGATAAGCACTGGGGCTGTGGCTGATGACACCCATCCGAAATGCACACACACCTGAACAAGAAATCCATAATGAGGCACACACACAGACCAGAATTATTGTAGAGCGTGTTTGAGGTGCTCAAGTCACGGTTCTGGTGCCTGGACACATCCGGTGAAGCCTTGCAGTATTCACCAGCTACATGTACCCAAATTGTCCTTGTGTGTGCCGTGCTACACAATATGATCCTGCAGAAACAGCTGCAGCAAGAACAGCATGAGGCAGGGCCACATAGCTCCACCACCATTGCCAAGGCCCGCACAGGCACAGACTTACTCGTAGGATGAACAACCTGAGCCTGTCCCAGTAGGCAGAAGGAGGCATGCCCAGTATGCCCTGGCCTTGGCAAAGAGGTAATTCATAGCACATACACTGGCACAGGAGGGACCCAGGGAATATCACCTCTCTCTGACTCTCACATGCAGTAAAAGGAATGCCAAACATTACACTAACTGTGCCTAACCATGTGGAGGGAGTGTACTATGTGCATCCAACATAGGCAGCCCTGCAGCACCACCCTCAATACTGGGACACCCACAAGGTAAATGACTCACACATGCCAGTTGGGGGGTTCACATACCCAAAAACAGTCACAGCCAGCAGGACAGTTGTAGACAAACACAAACAAAGGCTGTGCTATGGCCTCTGAATGAGGCCTTTTGGTAACCAGTGAGATGTCAATTCTGAAGGGTAGGAAGTCAGAAACTAATATGTAGGTAATTAAAAGCTAAGATTTGGAGTACACTGGTATGCCTTTAGCCAGCACAATAGGTAAGACTACAGACTGACATGGAGTACCTGGCATGCCATTACAGTCCTAGAAAATGTGTACAGGTATCAGGTGTGCCCCCCCCCATCTGACGTAGAAATGTAGTCACAGTCAGGTATGCCCCGCCCCCAATCCTATGTAGAAATGAAGAAATAGTTAGGTGTGCCCCCCCCTATATAGAAATGTAGTAACAGTCAGGTGTGCCCACCCAATCCTGTGTAGAAATGAAGAAATAGTCAGGAGTGCCACACCTACATAGGAATGTAGTAACAGTCAGGTGTGCCTCCCCAATCATGTGTGGAAACGAAGAAATAGTCAGGTATGCCCCCCCCCATCCTACGTAAAGATATAGTAACAGCAGGTGTGCCCCCCCACAATCCCGTGTAGAAATGTAGAAATAGTCAGGTGTGCTCCCCCATCCCATGCAGAAATGTAGTAATAGTCCATGCCAAATGACCGACAGATACCCTGCAGAGACAGCATGCTACGTGTAGGTGTACAATACAAAGGTCAGCACTGCAGTACAAACTACCTGGACTCGATCCACACATTCAGTACAGACGACCATACTGGGCATGCTTAGAGTAATGAAGGCAATGTCAGTCAACAACATACTGAAAGGTCATACTGGGCAAGCTCACAGACTTAAACACATGAAGGCTATGTCTGCAAACACCAGTGGACCAGACATATCTGGCAGCCACAGATGTTAGTGCAGACACTCCTCAGTATGCACCACACATGCTTTGCACACACAGTAGATAGGAATATAGGCATATATGTAAGGACAACACATTATAATAAGCCAAAGGTAGACATACATAGATGTGTGGAAGAGGGTGACTGTGACAAGGAGCCATCCAGGGCTGTCCCACCCAGCACACAGCCAAAGGGCCACAACCACACGAGGGTCTGATGCCACACACTGCAGATACTAGTCATGGTATCTGTCAGCATTACAGAGTATGTGGTGCACTTGCCAGCTGTGCAACATGACTGTTCAAGGAAGTAGTCATCTAGCAGCTGTATACACATACCTGTGGAATATGACCCAGGTTATGCCTGCATGTGGCATGTCAACCCCTAGATGAATGGGTTATGGCCCATGCACACACACTGCCCTCCCCATAGCCCCACTATGACAAGCCTGCTGAGGTCATCTGCTGTGAAATACACTTTTGGGAGAGCTGTAGCTCAGAAATCTCTGTGGCGTGTCCCATAACTGCATACTGCTGTAGTATAATAAACTACTTAGGTGGGAGTTCTAACCCCAGCCTTATCAACTTTGTGTATGTGTGTCTGTTTGTGTAGAGAGCAATGCTTTTTAGGGTAGTCGTACTCCCTACAATTGAAATGCCCTACTTTGGTAAGGCTGCTGATGTCATCCACCTAGAAATACATCCTGGAAAAATTGTACTCCAGTAATCTCTGTGGTGTGTCCCATAACTGCTGTAGTGTGATATAATAGTTAGGTAGGAGTTCAATTCCCAATGATAGCAACTGTGTTTGTCGGTAGGTGTAGAGAACAATGCATTTTAGGTAGTCACACTCCCTACAATTCAAATGTTTATCTTTGGAAAGGCTGCTGATGTCATCTACCTAGGAAATACACCTCCGGGTAGCTGTAGCCCAATACCCTCTGTAGCGTGTCCTATAACTGTGACCTGCTGTAGTGATATATTAGTTAAGTAGCTGTTCTAATCCCAGACATGTCAGGTGTGTGTGCGTCTGTTTGATTCTGTCTGTGTAGAGAACAATGCTTTTTATGGTAGTCACACTCCCTACAATTCAAATGCTCATCTTTGGCAAGGCTGCTGATGTCATCTACCTAGAAATACACCTCTGGGTAACTATAGCCCAGTAATTTCCATAGTGCGTCCTGTAACTGCGACCTGCTGTAGTGTGATATATTAGTTAGGAATCTGTTCTAATTCCAGACATGGCAAGTGTTTGTGTGTGTGTCTGTCTGTGTAGAGAGCAATGCTTTTTAGGGTAGTCTGTGAAGTGTATTAATCTCTGTTGCGTGTCCTGTAACTATGTACTGCTGTGGTGTGAAAAATTAGGTAGGTAGCTGTTCTACTCTCAGACTTGGCAAGTGTGTGTCTGTCAGACTCTCTCTGTGTAGAAGGCAATGCTTTTTAGGGTAGTCACACTCCATACAATGTGTATGCTCTACTTTGGCAAGGCTGCTGATGTCATCCACCTAGAAATACATCTCTGGGAAGAATGTCACCCAGTAATCTCTGTAGCATGTGCCATAATGGCATACTGTTGTAGTTTGATATTGCCCTATTTTATGGGTTCTATACCCACACATGTCAGTTGCAGATGTTTTATGTGTTTTAATGTCTGCATGGGGAGCAGTGCATTTTAGGCTAGTCACACTCAGTACATGTCCAATGGCCTACTTTGGCAGTTCTGCTGATGTCATCCAATGTGAAATACACCTTTGGGGAAAGAGTACTCCAGTAATCTCCATGGTGCTTGCTATAACTGTGCAGTGCTATAATGTAATAAACTAGTTAGGTAGGGGTTCAACTCCCAGACATGACAGGTGTGTGTGTTTGTTTGTAAGTTATATCGTGACACCTGGATCCAATGTGGGGTGGGTTTTGCAAATGCTTTTTATGGTGGCCCTATAACACAATGTCCACTGCACAGGGATAACAGATGTAAAATAGCTGAGAGGCTGGGGTGCAAATCCATACAGATACATGTGACATCACAGCCAGGCAATCACAGTTAGCAAATCCAGTATTACCCAGAGCACACACTCAACCCATGTCACATACACACACAACACATGCTGAGGCAACAGCCAATATGTGTGTAGTACACTGCATATCGGCGATTGATAGTAACTATGAAGTGATTGCAGTGGCCTACAGAGGGCATGGCACCCTGTCCATCTGTTCAATAGGCACATACACGCAGACAGTGCACCTTCCCCATGTTCCCCACTGGACACCTGCAACACCTGTGGTGCCTTCACATGTGACCCACAAAGGACATACCATCCTAAAAACATGCCCTGTATGGACAGATGCCATTGATGCCAGGGAATGCCGTTAGCATGCTATTAATGTAGGTGCAGGGTTAACCTACTGTCCATTTCCAGTTCCTGCCACAGGTGGCCAAAACTGGCTCATCTGATGATAATCTGTCTACACAACATGGGCCCGACACCCCAGGTACAGTTCCACATGTCACTGTACATGCATGTGGGAGGTGTGCACATCCCAGACATCATCCATGTCATGGACTAGGGAACACATACATGGCAAGCAATGCACAGCATTGGCCACATGCAGTAGCCACCCAGATGACTAGATGGTGGATACAATACCCACCTGTGTGAGAAAATGCAGAAACCACAGGCCTGAGCCACAATGCAGACCATTGTCATGTGGGCTGATGCCAAGGTATACCCATCACCTAGCCTTGTTTAGCCATCTGGCACAGTTAACCACCAAATACCCATGCAGAAATGCACCCATGCATGTCAGTTCTGGCACCCTGTATGTTTATGTGTGTGTTGTATGATGCGTATGATCACATCCACACTCACTACAACCCCCAGTGGCATACTGAAGCATGCTGTCTGATGTCAGACACATCCCCATACCCTTTGCCCATATAACCTATGTATGACCCATGTGGTGCATGTGATACCTGCACAGTAATGTGTTGTGGCAATCTCACTAGTCATGAGCTGTATCCCTGGCCCTGACAAGTGTGTCAATGTGTGTGCGTCCCTGTGAGAGTGTGGCTGTGTTGATGCTGGCACCTGTTCAAGTGGATAGGCACGTGTACATCCCCTACCATATAGCTACCACATCCCTGTAGCAGATGACACTCACCATCACATATATGTTCTGCAGACTCAGTAGGTTATATATGTGGTGCATCCAACAACTGCATAGGACTGTGATAACACTACATAGTCATCAGAGGTTTGATACCCTGTGCTGGTAGGTGTGTGACACAAACATGATAAGGTTTTACTCTCCCACCCCTCCCTGACTTGTAGATGCATCTGTCTGCCTCTCTCACTCCCTAACTGGTGGATGTGGAGATTTATACCTGCTTTTCTTAGGCAGCAGTATGTGTATTTTAGGTAATGCTCATGATCAGCTGATGGCCTCTGCATGAATTGCAATCCTCCCCTAGCTGATTGCACGTGGAACAGCTGTGGTAACATTCCCATAGCCAATCGCATGGAAACACACTCCACTATCTAGGAACATCATGTTTGTGTTGGCCCTTTTCATTTACTGTGAGCAGGAACTCGTTCTGTTGTTCGGCAAACAGCATCTCAGATGGAGTGGGGATTTTATCTCTGACAACATACACTGTGGAAACAGGCCA
The DNA here is from genome assembly GCF_019279795.1 of Protopterus annectens. Taxonomy (NCBI): domain Eukaryota; kingdom Metazoa; phylum Chordata; order Ceratodontiformes; family Protopteridae; genus Protopterus; species Protopterus annectens. Next base: position 673,651,772 of record NC_056746.1, read on the forward strand.
ACACACAGGAGGGGGATGTGCCTGACCTCACTACAGATTGTAAGTGCTGTTATACTGCATTCGGAGTAATGTTGGTTTAACAGGGTGTGTGCGGATATGGCTATCCTATATGTATTAATACCTGCTTTGTCAGTTGTATGTTTATGAGG